>NC_047658.1:165014288-165314288 GCF_011762505.2 Arvicanthis niloticus
CTTGGATTTTTGTTTGGTTCTCTTGCATCCAGAACAACACTACCTACCAAGTAGGTCCTTTGGTTGAAAAGCTGAAGAAGGTACCAGGTCTGAGTTTGTGAACATCCTTTGGGAATGTTCTCTGCAGTACAAAAACATCACTGACTGAGCCTGCCTGCGTTTTTCTTTGTCCTACGATTGTGGTCCCATGAATTCTCAGAAACACTCCTACAAAGTAGCTGCAGTGCTAATATCTTATCTGAGGACATGAGGCCCCAGAGAGACAAAGTACCACATTCCAAGCACAGCTCTGACTGATAAAGCCAAACCCATATCTAGGACACTCCAGTTTTCCGTGGTCCCTTTAAAACTTGTTACAGTTGAGATTGTCAACACCAAAGATCTTGCCGCTTCACCAAGCCCTTTCCACACCCCATCTCCCACAATAGGGCATCATAGGGATCTTTGAAGCAAAGGCCCTGAACATAACAAACTCTATTCTTCAATGCCAGATTGTTTAAAAGGATTGTTGTGGGTGTTGCTGTTAGCAGTGGGGTTTTTGTTGTTGACATAAACTTACTATATAGCTAAAGATGTACTTAAACTTCTGAGGCAGCTGCCTCCACCTCACGAATAAATCTGAGATTATAGATCTGCACACCACACCCAATGGTTAGTTCTAGGTTAGTTCATATGGTTAGTTCTAGGGATCAAGCCCAGAATTCTCCTAACTAAGCTACATTCCCAGCCCCCAGAAAGGCTTCTATGTGGTACAAATAGAACCAAAAAGTAGACAGAATTACGGAAAAACCAATGTAAACTTAAACATAACCCAGGATCTACCAGGGAGAGCCTCAAACACACAAGGGACTTTACTGTGGGCACATGACTTCCCTCTGGGGTAGTGTTCTTTGTGTGGAGTTTCTCCACACAAGACAGGCTGAGGGAGAGCTGGTAGGAAGCCAAGAATGACACAGCATGGAGCAGTGGCCAGAGCTACATTTACGCTAGGAAAGGAAAGCCAAGTCAGGCCGGGCAAGGCCTGAGCTTCACTTGAAGTTCTTCCCACATATTGAGAGGTAGACCTATTGGGTAAGCATGAGGGAGACTTGGGAGCAGCCAGGCCATTCCCCAGAGCCATCAAATGTGCTGGCTCCCATGGGAGGCCCACATCCTCGGGCTTACAGTAGGGACATCACTTGATTCCAAGTACGGAGTGAGCTCCTTTATGCAGAAATTCTCACTTTATTCTAAGCAGAGACTAATGCAGCAAGGTAGTTCACCCCAAATTTTCCAGCGCAGAAGTTTGTTCCAGCTATGTGGGCTCATGCTCGACAGAGCTGGGACTAAAGAGATCAGTGATGTTCTCTTCCAAATCTCGAATTCTGTTCTCTGTTCAACACCAGGAACTGTTCATCTCAAATACAGTTTTTAAGGAAATAAAATTTTCTTTTGTTTTTGTTTTATTTTGAGATAGGTCCTTGAAAAAGAATGGCTTCAGACTCGACCAAATACCCAAAAATAACCTTGAACTCCCAATCCTTTGAGCGGGATCACAGGTGTACACAACCATGCCTACTTTTATGCAACCCTAGGGAAACAAATCTACAACTTTGCACATAGTAGGTAAGCACCCTACTGACTGAGATACATTCTTGGCCCCAAGAAATAAATCTCTATTATTCTGCATTCTTTCATTTTTCATACTGACTCAAGAGCTACCCTGAGGCCAGCAGGATGGCTTAGTGGGTAAAGGTGCTTGCCACCAATCTTGATGACCTGATATTGATCCCCAGAACCCTCATAGTAGCTGAAACTGACTCCCACAGGTTGTCCTCTGATCTCCACATGTGTACACACACTCACAATTAATGTACAAAAACAGTCTTTAAAGAATTCACATTCTATCGAGGCCAGCATTCACATTCTATCGAGGCCAGCCTGGTCTACAGAGTGAGTTCCAGGACAGCCAGGACTACACAGAGAAACCCTGTCTCGAAAAAAAAAAAAAAAAAAAAAAAAAAAAAAAAGAATTCACATTCTGACTTTCTGCCATCCGGACTTTAACCAGGCTTAATAAAAGTAAAAATTAAACAGATCTAACAATAGTGACTATTGTCTTACCATTTCAATGAGAGTCCTTTCAGGTCATAATCTGAGTTATTCATAGAATGATCAGCATGTTTAGAGGAAAAGCCATTTTTGAAGGGGGCATGCTTGACCAACATAGGAGGCACATCCCTACCTACCACCTACCTGTATCAAAACATGCTGTTGTAAACTGAACCATAGGAAACCTGAACCAGCCCACCACATGTGGCACAGCACGCCACTTCAATAATTGAAGCACAGGAACTAGCAAGAGTTCCCACATGTTTGCTCTTTCCAGGGGAATTCATTTGGAAGCCATCAGTCCTACACCAGAGAACACGATCATCCAAAGCCACTGCCATTCACCCACTCTCGAGCGAGCGGTACTTCTATCGTGTCTCTGGCCCTCCACAGACGGTAACACCAACAAGATTACCCTGTGGTGTTCTTTGTTGTAGTCAAGTGACGAAATAAACTGCCTTTTGAATTTTAACTCTGTTTCATTTTTCAGAAGGGTAAAATGTTTTGCCGCGTGGGACTGTCAATACGTGCTGCCTGACTTCAGAGCCTCTGCAGAATGATCTAGAAAAGCCCAACTTGCAAGGGAGAGAATTATTTTCTTGCAACGTCTGGTTCTTTGCCCATGGCATATTCCCATATGGCATTTTTTATCTGATCAGCTATCTTCTGATTTAGAGGATAAATAACAGATTTATGTCATGTAAAAACCTAGTAAAAATTTAGAAAAAAAATTACCATTGCGTTTCTAAGGGCATAACTTAGCGAGAGTGATTTCAAACACTCCAACTTGATAAAAGGGTAACTGTTTTGCTCCTTCCTTAACTGTTGTACTGAAGTCTAAGTCACCTGTAAGTAGCTTACATAGTTAATATGCATGGCTTAATGAAGGGGATAAATGTTCCCTCATGAAACTACTCACCATGGAGGCCACAGACATACTCATCCATTCCCAAAGTCTGTTTTCACAGTCTGATTGACTGGAGTACTGGGATTCAACCCACAGCCTCCTCACATGGATAGGTAGGGGCTGTGCCCCCTACCCCACCCCCGTGCATTCCTATCTTGCATGCAGAACTCTTGAAATAAGATCTCTCCTGTTAAGAGTACATTTATAAACATGCAGTCACGTTTCAGTAGCTATATGGCCCTATCATGATTCCTTTTCCTTGAACTAACCCTGATCAGATTCTATAAAGACATGAGTACCTGCAAGGCATTATTGATGGTGCTTTAAAAAATCAGAAACAACATTGAAGAAACAAAGTTACAGTACCATATTACTGTATAGATGATGTATATAATTACTAATAGTGTGCGTAAGATATGCTGAACAAAAATATGTAGTGTCCAATAATAAAAAAATCACAGCATATGCATATACTACTATGCAATGAAAATAAATTCTAGATATTTGTATCAATATAACTATATGACAAATTACACCTTAAGCACCAAAAATATTTTATATAGTTATCCTATACCTATATTTCATGATCCATATGGCATAAACAAAAATATATTAAGGCCATGAAATGACAGACTACATAGATAACTGTGGTAGGGGTTAGCCCTTAGAAGGCAGGGAAGGATAGAGAGTTGATAAATACAATATTATAGTGTATATACTATTATCTGTCTTGTACGTGTGTGCATTATATAATATAAAATAAAAAAGACAGTAATTAGAACTGATCTATATTTTAAATGCCAAAATACACATACTGCTTACTGAAAGAAGGCTATAAAATGATATATAAACTACACACTTTTTATAGAGACACATATTGCATGCATGAAAGACCACACAGGATAGAATACAAAATACTAATTTTGACTTTTTTCGGGGAATGAAGGTAACCAATTAATTTTGTTTTCCTTTTATTTTTTCCCATAGCAAACTTTCTTACTACAAGCTTAATTTTCATAAGACATTTATAGGGTATTAATGCTTATTACATTTCTTTCAAAATCACAATGATGCCAGGGCATTTTTATTTTTTGCAAATGGGGACTGTCTTTGTTCTCTTGGTAGTATGATCGGTGAACCTGTAGTCACTGGGTCTACTCACACACTCCCCAAAGCCAAGTGATTATTACTCCACTGAAATGCTTACATACTTTTCTGAAACTCTTCCAGTTTCTTAACAGCTTCATCTCGTTCTTGTCTAATTTTGTCACACTGAAATGAAAAAGAGAAAGAGATTGTAAACTCATGATGAAATGTAACCTTGACAAGGCAAGAAGCAAGAATAAACTCACAGCAGCCACACTTCTTGTTTCTCTTCTTGTATTTCCAGACACGATTCCTCTCAGAGGCTGGAGAGTTAGCTCAGCAGCTAGGAGTGTGTGCCACTCTCACAGAGGGCACCAGCTCAGCTCCCAGCACCCTTGCCCTGAAGCTCACAAATGACTGACTCCAGCTCTGGGAAAGCCTGATGGCCCCTTCTGGTCTCCAAGGGTACTGTACTAGGGTACATATACACTCTCACACATACACACACACATGCAAACATATAATTAAAAATAAAATTAATCTTAAGAAAAAAAATTCCACAGCCTCAGTAGTACCAGGTGTCAGTGCGGCTCGCCTAGCATGATGCATATGCATTTTGCCAGCTGAGTTTCTAGGAGTTTCTGAGATAAGGAGTCATTCATTGTTCATTATCTCCTTGGTTGGTAACTGACTATTCTTGAGTTAAAATGTATTCATTCCTTCTTTAAGTTGGTAACATTGACTACCCTTGAGTTAAAATGTATTCATTCCTTCTTTAAGTTGGTAACATTGACTACCCTTGAGTTAAAATTTATTCCTTCTTTGAGAGAATATGTATGGCCTGTTACACTAAAGAACCCCTGAGATATCAAAGCCCATCTCAGGGACTGTGAGATGGCTTAGCGTTAGATGAGAGTATGGGACAAGCATAAGATTCTGAATTTAGATTCTCAGCAATCGTGCAAAAGCTGGCATGGCCACGTGTGCTTTTATTCTAGCTTTGGGAGGATGGAGAGAAACAGATTGCAAGAGATCTGGTGTAGAGTGACGAAGCACAACACTCAAAAATTCTCCCCTAGCTTTCATGTGAATATATGGGCACTTGCACACTCAAATGCATAAAACATACACACGCATACTCTTTATCTGTAGGACACACCCATGAAGGGAACACAACACATGTCGCGGGTGCTGAGGGCTGAATCAGTAAAGCTGACCATTAAATTTTAGCTTAGCCCTCTCTCCCTATACACGAGTCAGGCTAACCAGACATTATTTCCCTCAGAGGGCATGCTGTTTCACTAAGGCTTCCTGTGGGATTCCATTCTCTGTAAAAACACATCCTGTCTCATAGGGTTCCTAGCTCCAATTTAGCAGACAGACTACACTTACTGTTGTTGTTTTTTATGTATTAAAAATTCTCTTCAGAGCTCTGGATTCTCAAATCAGCTTTTCACACCTGGGTGAGCAATGATAGACCATACAACCTGTAACCATGACACTGCTGGCCAGCTGCTTCTGAATGGTCCTCTGATTTTCTGTAACTGGTTCCTGTTTACTTTGGACCTCCACCAAACTTCTGCCAGGCTGTTCACCCCACTCCAACAATACACAATAGAGCTGAAGGCTCAAACAGAATCCAAATTTCTGACGAGACCAGAAGACTTGAGGCATGATCATCCAGTACAACAAAGCTGGTGTTTTACTTTCTAATTAATTCTCCATTTCTCCATCTAGCATCTCTGCAAGTATGAGGTGTCCTCTGTGGACATATCTTCATCACAAGATAGTGTTATAGGATGATGTATGACGTCAATCACCTGAGTGTCTCTCTGTGCTTTTCAAATTCCATTTAAAGGAATTAACAGGGTATCCAGTTCCCGCTTATGTACCCAGTTTTCATTAAAACTTTGCATAATGAAAATGTAAACAGGAATGGGCCTCAGCACTCTATTAGTTAAACTGGAAAAGGCACTCAGTTCCTTCACACACCAACCACCAACTCAGACTCACATTTCCTGGTCAGGAGTAGTGCCTGGCTTCACAGGCAGGCCTGCTCCAGCTGCCCAGAGGGGAGACTTGATGCTGGTGCTCTCTGCTTTTAAGACCCAGTGGACACACTGATTAATAACAGATTTTAGTCCAAGGTGCAGGGAAGTGGTCCTGTAGTGTCCAGCACACACTAACCTCTAGTTACTAACACAGTCGCAAGCTGTCTCCCAACCCCAGCTGTGCTCTCTCAGGGGTTTTCATGTTGCTTTGCTTTCTATTTTCTGCAACCACATTATGATAGAACTGGCAGCCACTGAATTTACCATCTGCTATGCTGAAAGGCTGAAAGGGTGGGAGGGGGTTACACATGCTGCAAACGCAGCTTACTGATTCCACACCAGAACTAATCAAATAGGAAGGATGCACCCACTTACCGAGCAAGAATGCAAACACCCATTTATGACATCATCTCAGGTAAAGGCAGAGACATCCTCCAACTCTTCTCCCTCTCTACCAACACAGAAATAATACAGGGAGCACAGACATGCAGCACTGCTTCATCTTTGTGCCACAAAGAAGCCCATACCCTTCCTACATTCTCCTCTACCCTGCCTGGGCAGCTGTACCATCTGTAAAGACTGTCTCTTTTTGTGTTGAGAATTGCTTGTGAAAACTTTGTAATAGCAACAGATGTTCTCTGGACTACATCATTTAATCAGGAAGCTCGACAATGCTCTATAGCTTGGGGCTGGAGTTGAACCCAGCGGCCTGAGTGCTGGCAGCTTTAAGGAAACTGAATAACATTCCAGCTAGTCCCCAGACTTGGTTTGACTCTTTAGAAAGTGGTAGATTGACTAGAGGTTGGTCTTGGTGGTGTTAAAAGCCCTTTGTATGAGAAGCCCAGGGTATTTTCCAGATATCATCATTAATGCTCACCTAGGCCTGTGAAAAGCTTGCCTGGCTTATCTGAGAGCATAAGAGATTAGGCTGCAGTGGAATGGCATGAGCTGGTATCATCCAGCATGGACTGATATTTTCCAGCATGAACTAGTATCTTCCCTGCTCCCCCTTTACCTGTCAGCCAACACTGTCAACATAGATGTCTTTTTTTTCTGGGTTCATCAGAAGCACTAGGCAGATGGAGACAAGGTTTATAATCTGCTGTGTGTGTGGTTTATGCAGCAAAAGCTCAACATTTCAAATTGTGTCCAATTTCCACTAACATCTTATCATCCCAGCACATATACAAGACAAAGAACTGCCAACTAATCGAAAGACAGCTTAGAGCCTAAAAGATACACTCATAGGCTATCTCCACGCACCTACCGGACAAAAGTTGACAGACAAGTAGGCAAACACCTTACAGAGACTGAAGTGGAATTCTGAACAATGATCTCCTGGAACCATTGGATATCTCTATTCTCTTCCTCTATGTACTGACCCACCTCTAGACTAGTGGTTCTCAACCTTCCTAACACTGTGACACTTTAATACAGCTCCTCATGTTGTGCTGACCACCAACCATAGAATTCTTTCACTGCTACTTCATAACTGTAATTTTGCTACTGGTATAAATCACAATGTAAATATCTGTGTTCTACAATGGTCTCAGGCGACCCCTGTGAAAGGGGTCATGAGCCACATGTTCGCTGCTCTAGTGCTGGGCACTGTGTCCAATGCTGACAGGGACCTGGTGGGGAACATGCTAGATTCTGTAGTCTCACAAAACTTAGGATCTACCACCAAAAGTCAACAAAGAGAAGAACAAAGTCTAAGGACCAAAGACATGGGCTACAGTGACGGCAAGACTGCAAGATTGTACAGACAGAACTCAGACAGTTATGCAGCCTGAGAGAAGGTTTAGTCCCACACTATCTTTCCTAAAGTTTATTCTTTTCATATCCCAGTGACACTATTTTAAAATGCTCACAGCATCAGAATCAGACATTGGGACCTGCTTTAGAGTCACTGGTGACACAGAGAGAGGACCGTCCAGTCTGTCTTCCATCTAGGTGAGTGAGGCTCCACCAGCCCAGTGCTTTCTGGATCTGTACAGGCTTATCCCTCAGTACGGTCAGCCATTCCCTCTACATGGAATCCTGTGGCTCCCTTCCTTCTTTGGAGTTCCTTTTTCTTCCAACTGAAAATTCTTTCCCTCCAATTCTCACAGGCAATAAAGAAGGAGCAGCCTTCCCCCCACCCCCCCACCCCCCACCCAAGCTGTCATGCAGCGGTCTCCAAACTCTAGGTATTGTGTGTGAGATGGAAGCACATGTCATCAGAACTGAGACCCTCGCTCTTTGTTTCTGGATAGATTGCTGTTAATGAGAGACTCATTTTCACTTCCAAACTGCTAAGTAATTACTTTTCTCTGGCATAACCACTTGCCACTCCAGCTCAAAGAAGCCGCATGTATGTGGATGTATTATGCATGAACAGTTAACATAATGGGTGCAGATCTTGCTCTTTAGAGTGGCTTCTTTATTGATTTTTTTAAAAAATAATATACTTGGGACCTTCACCTCTGAATGTTACACAAGAGGATGGAACTGTAACAATAGACAACTGAGCCAAGATGCAAACACTATCATATATCTTCCTTCTTGAAACAAGTCTTGGGAAGTGTCTGTCTCCCTCTCTTTTCCTTCATTGTCCCTGGCAGGCTGACAGAACTGCCTGATGCACTGTGACAGTAACTCACCCAAAGGACTTCTAATCAGCCACTTAAACATTTATGCATTTCAAAACTCAATCTCTGAACATAACATTAAACATAAATACTATTTAATGGTAGACATTCTTCTATTATACAGATTCACTTCTTCTACACACTGCGTGAGCACATGCACACATGCATGCACGCATACTCACAACACACACACACACACACACACACACACACATCACCACCAACCACCACCACCACCACCACCACCACCACCACCCACCCACCCCCTGAGAAATGTGAATGCCACTCCATTCAAAGCTCAATGAGGCTTTCCTCTAACATAGGAAATAAGAAGAAAAAACCTAACCCTAATGGGTTATGACAAAGATTTTGAGCAAGTCACAAGAGCAGGCTCTTTGACGGCGGAAGGGTGACTAACGACTGGATACAGTGATGGAGACACATCGAAGAAGCATGTTTTGTTCAGCTGATTCTAAAACATGCAGCCGTCTATTTTTGAATACCCACCCCCAAATAGACTTGGAAGAGTTTGTTAACATCAATGCAACAGGCCCTTGGCCCTTCTCACACATTGCTCATTTGTGCCATTTCAAAACTGGGCAAAAACAATGGAAAGAGGCTATTATCCTCCTGCTAAAGACCAGAAGACTCACATAAAAATCTCAGGGTTTTTATGTTTTACAAGAACCCACAGCACGTGCCTGTTTCCTGTTTAATGTTGAGATGATAATAAATCCTGTTGGTTGATATGATGAGCACATAAGGGATATACAGATGGTTTTATTACAAAAAAATTATTTTTCTACTTGTAAGAGAGCTCCAGAAGGCTTAGAGATAAGTGACTGACTTATAAATTCATCATTAAAAGAGACTAAAAGTTTACATATGGAGGAAAAGCAGGGGTCGGGTCACCTTGTCTTTGGTTGTCCCACCCAAACTGTAGAGACTCACAGACAATAGTGATATCACCGCTCTTTGTCAACTGGTCTGTGTCCTTTTGTTAGTGGATTTACTAAAAGGTAAAACTTTCATATATTTTTCTTCATACTTTGGTGGCCAAAAGGCATTCAGCCAACAGATTTTCCTTTAGTCACCTTCCTTATAAACTCAAACAGATTCTGATTCCATCTTCAAAGACTTCTTTAAAACCCACAAAATGACCAGCATCCATTGTTGGGGTGGGGAGAAAGGGATACAGGGAAGAGATCACTTAAAATGGTAGCCCAGAATAGGCGAGATGGGTTAGGGAGATTGCCTCCTAGCCTGGTGACCTGAGGTGGATCCCTGGACCCAAATAGTAGAAGGAGAGCCCTGACGGGTTCCAGCAAGTTATTGCCTGACCTTCACATATGTACTGTAGCATGCACACTGACATACATACACATACATACACATAAACCAAATGGATAAATGCAAACAACAAAACCCATCGCTCTGCCCCTAAGTCTTACATTCCTCTTCTTCCAGGGCTCCGCCATAACTTTATGTATGTAGGTATAATTGATGTATGTAGGTATACCCACATACATAAATTTTCCTAATAAGAGATTAAGTTGATATGCAAATTTCAATGTTTCAATATAAACTAATCAGGGGTACAATCGTTACCCAGAAAAGCATTGGTTCTGATAAATTTGCTGTGGAAAATTCATATTTTAACATTCAAAAGATGGAGACGCTTAGTCTGTAAGGGGCTTGCTCCCCAATGTGAGGCCCTGAGTTTTATCCCTTGAGCCCACATAAGATACCTGGGCATGGTGGCACAGACTTGTGACCCCAGAACTGAGAAGGCAGAGCATAGTGGCTCCCTGTGGGCTTGCTGCCAGCTGGCCTAGCCAGTTGGTGAAGTTCTAAGCCAAGCCAATAAGAGAACATGTCTCAAACAAAACAATACTAAAGGAATAATAGATACCTGAGATTGTCCTCTGACCTCCTCACATATGTATGTGCAAATGACTACCTACACACACACAAACATTCATTCATATATTCTCTCTCTCTCTCTCTCTCTCTCTCTCTCTCTCTCTCTCTCATTAAAACAAAACTAGGGCCTTTGTAGAAAGCGTCAATTTACTCTCTTAAGTTTACCTATTTGTAAAAGAGCACGGAGCTTGCAAGACCCAGGTACGAATCCAGACTGCCACTAATCTCCTGTGGGTTCTCGGGAAACTCACTTTCTCAGGCTCTTTTCGCTTGTGTAAAATAAGGCTAAAACAGTCAGTCTGAACCATTTGTCATGGAGGTCAGGGGGCACAGATGCCCTGTACTGCTCTCTAAGTAAACAGAGCCTTTTGAGTTGCTGCCTCCTGTGCAGAACTTGTATCCTTTCAGGAGGCTGCAGCAGCCACCAAGGTCTGATTAAGAGAAAGCAGATCTGCTGTCTCTTATCAGCACGGTTCCTGGCATGGCAACAAGGACAACTAGACTTCCAGACGCACAGTCGGGAGTCATACCTTGCCATTTCCCCCCCTCCCTCTACTTTGCCAAATTTCCCTACATTGAATCAACTATGATTAAAAAAAAAAAAAAAAAAAGAATTCTTCTGATGACTGCCCACAATGGATTTAATTTAACTGTGGGCTGGGACCCCACAGAGGAAAGATGGCCGCCTGTATTTGTTGATGTAGACAGGAGAAAGCTCACACAGCCGGGCACAAGAAAGTGCTTTCCCAGAGAAAAAAACGATGTCCTCCATTTACGGCCTCCGGAACCAAAGCTGCTTTTACTCATTCTATGTTGTATAAAAGGCTTTTATTATACACTTCTCTCCTTTGTAACAACCCCCCCTTTGCAGAAAAATCTGCAGTAATAAGCAAGCCAGTCTGTTAATAGAAGGTAAACAGAGTAGGGTAGACTTAAAACCACTCACTCTCCTTTGTCTTACCCAACACCCAGCATTCCATATTGCTTTCAGCTCTTTTCTTCTCATTTCTGTTAATAGTTATTTTTAAAAGAATTAGGACAGAAACAGGTCAATAACGTCTACAGATGCTGCAAGCCTGTCAGGCCATCCTCTGCTCAAAGAACAAGGAAACAGTTTACTGGGCCGGTCCTTCTTTTAACCAACCTGCAATTCTATGTGCACAACAGAGAGTTCACTGCAAACCTCACCAGAGAAAGTGGCTCTGGGTTAAACAGCTGTGGCCACACCATGAGGGAGAGCAGGTGTTACAGAGCACTGTTACAGAGCATTTTAGGGTCCACAGATAACCATGGAGTAAGAAACAGAAAAGAGAAAACAAAACCTTGCAATCTCTTCCATCTTCTGTTGCAGGGTTTTCTGTCTGTTCCTTTCTCTGGCACATGACGCAATGCCAGCTTGTTATCCCCACCTATTTAAACACACTTTTTACATATTACTACTGTGTGTATGATGTATATATGTGCAACACACGTATGTACACATGCCTGTGAGTGCCACAGTGGAGGCTAGAAGGCAACTTTGAGGAGATAGTCCTTGCCTTCTATCATGCATTCTGGGGATCAGATTTGGGACCTTTTGTTTCTACAACAAGGGTTTTCAACCCTACTGAGCCATCTTGTCTCTCCAATCTGCTTGGTTTCTCCCCTCCCTGTTTGCCCAAAAGCAGATGCAAAGCAGACTCTGTCAGCCTCCTCTTGGAACTGAAGGCTGGTTAGACCTCTGAACAAAGGACAGCAAACTACCTACCCTGAGCACCCCAGGAAATTCATGTAAAATTATGAGATTCCAGGACCCAGGGTCTAGGCACACCACCTCGGCTACTTAATGTCCCCAGGACTTCTGTGTTTGGGGAGTTTTGATAACAGATATAAAAATCTTCTTTCAAACTATTCTCCATGGTCTTCTTGTTTTAGAAAGAAAGTTATCCATTCCCTTTCCACTTGGATTTTTTTCCCCCCAATTACCCACATCTAACCTAACCATTCCCTCTGTAGTTGAAGAGAGGAAGGGAGACGAGACTTCAGATACAAGGCATGAGGAGGGAGGGCTCAGATGTGGTATAGTGTTTGAAGGTGCTTACTGCTCTTACAGAGGACCCAAGTTCAGTTCCCAGCACACACGGTGGGTGGAGCAGCCACTAGACTCCTCTGGCACCTGCACTCATATGCACACACCTATGTACTAGATATAGCCATACAGACAATCAAGATAAAATAAACATTGTTAAAATCAAGAGAGCCTTAAAAACTAGATTTAAAATAACGATCTAAAATACAAATGTAGTAGTAACTAAGCTAAAGCACTTATCATTATCGTCATCAGTCAAACTATACCCAGCAACTGGTAAATTAATGCTTGAAAAAGTCTAATATAATTCTTAGGAGCCCAATAAATGAAGTCTGAATATGCTACAGATTTTACAACTATTTAGGTGACTGTTAACTGTTGTTATAACCCTTGCTCTGAAATGTAAAGATGAGGCATCATGATTATAGCAACCATAATCTCGTTCTTATTTAAAAACTACCAAAGACCTCTTAATCCATGTTTTGCTAGGAGTAGGATTTTAGAATATTTTCCTTATCTTATTTGATAAAAAAATGTTATTTAGCGATTTTAAGTTTAAAAAATTACATTTAAAATTTTTATATAATTTTAAAGACAAACCCATAGTTCTTGTTTTTCGTCCCTCATTCTGCATCCTATGTAGTGCTTCTGTTTTTCTATTTCCCACCTCAGTCAGTTGACAGGAGGGAAGAGTGTACAAGCACATACATAAACATTCACAAATCTCCGTTTGCTTTCTGATACAAGATCTCAGTCTATAGCCCAGGCTGGCCTCAAACTCATGGCAATCCTGCCTTAGCCTCCCAAGTGCTAGGATTACACAATCATAAAGCTCTCACACACAGCAAACACTCACAAATCTTAAGATTTTAAGAAACAGAAAAGGACAGTTCACAAAAGAAAACAGAATCTGTTTATCTAACAGTGCAAAACAAAACTTGCAGATCCTGTGAAAATATTCATTGTACTTCCTCTCTAGTCACACTGTGTATTTATTATTCCCTCTGTAGTCACACTGCGTGTTTATCATTCACAAGAATAGCAGAAGCAAACCCAAAAACTGTGTATGGAGACAGTTAGCTAAATACCAATATCTAGCTCCCTTCGGCACCCAACAAGTCTGGGTCCCATAAGCTCATCACCATCAACTCAAGTCTGACTATTAGAGAAAATCTGTGAATCCTTGCATGGCTTGGCCTGATGTCTTACTACACATTTAACTGCATCCTTGTTCTCCCAGGGCAATGCCCACTGTAGCAAGCCTGCTATTCTTTACCATCTGGAGCCTGGAGTTGATATTAGCTTGACACACACACACACACACACACACACACACACACACACACACACACACGTAAAGAAAAGGAGGGTGGGGAGAACCCTCTCTTATTCACGTATAACTGAAAGTGGTGGCTGAATGATGCATTGTGCTGCCTAGACATTCGCACTTGTAAGAAAATGGAGGGGTACCATACGAACCTTCTCCTTTGTCTTCTGGTTCTCTGCTCGAAGGTCTTCATATTCACCTATGGCTAAAAGAAAAAAAAAAAAAAAAAGCAACATTACCACTCTCGAAAGTTCACTGTAGGAAAACATGTGACCCCAGCTGACCCCCCAGTAACTGTTCCTTAAGTTTGGAGGAGGGAAGAGGATATCAAAGGGCTTCTGCTTTCGGGTCTCAGATGTGAGGCCCACTACACTAGGCCATCAGGAAGACCCAGAAGTGACCTCTGATACCCAGAGCTTCCCTGTGAAGCACTCAGACACTTCACCTGCGGCACTCCCATCAGAGGCTTACTCAGAAAATAAAGTTTGCTTTCACATTCAACTCCACATCACTTGTCTACTTTATTCAGAGCTGAGTGTCTGGCTGAGAATGTCTGCTTCTAGACGAGATGGGCAATGGGCCCTGCCATACCAGAACCCTGTACAAAAGTGAGAACGTTGAATTCCCAGCTGTGTGCGGAACTGTCTAAGGAGTAACCTGAACCCCCACACTCAGATTTTAGTAAAAAATACCATTTTATACCTCCTCAGAGTTGAGACTACAAAGTTTAAGACCATGACCTAAGACTGACAATGAGCAGAGCTTCTAGGGCCAGCCTAGTTCACTAGCCACTGGACAAGGCTGACACTGAGAGCTAGAAAATCCTTGGGCTGCACGTTCACCTGTGTAAAGATTTTAATTGGGATTTACCTTTTAAAAGTAGCTTGTTTTTTTTAATGTTTCCTGCTTTTATTAATAATCTGAAGATAGAAATAAAAACCTGAAGCCACTAACTCCAATGACATCCCAGATGGGCACCAGGCATGGTGACATATGCCTGTAATTCCAGAATTAGGAAGATCCAGGCTAGCCTACAACAACCTGATCCAACCTTCCCTCCCACCTTAAAAAACAAACAAACAAACAAACAAACAAAACATCCCAGATAACCTGGCCATCAGCTCTAGAAATGTATGCTTACCACATGGTCAGAGAATGCCCCTGCAACATGGTAAGAGACAAGTTCCATTCCCTCCAGCAGTGACCCACAAGGCTTGGAACACATGCTATGACGGTAATGCTCAAACTGCACTTCCAGAAGCCACATACCCACACAAAACTCTGAGAATTAGGCCACCAGTAAAACGGCTCTGGACACACATGTAAAATAAAGTCTTTTAGAAAACTATTACATCTTCAGCAGGAATGATTTAATGAAGCTCTCCAAGCCTAGGCTTCTCACGGGAGCTCACCACACCCATCCCAACAACTGAACAGGAGCTGAATTCCCCTGGGACCTAAACAAATCATTGAAATGTGTTCCCCTTTAACAAAAGCTAAGAACAAGAATTCTAAGCATCGATGCCATTGGGTGGTGCACTATGGTGATGGCCCCAAACATCGCTGTCCTACTTACAACTGCTTCAACAACATAGATAAAAAGACCTTATTGGGAGACTTTGACTTCTATTACTTAGCATTTAAACATATGGGCAGAGTTAGGTAGATGGCTTTGCTTGCTGCACAAGCCTGAAGACTTCAGCTGGAACCCCTAGAACCCACATAAAGATGGGCACAGCAGCAGCAGCAGCAGCACACACCTCTAATCCTGTATTCCTATGGAGACAGGAGACTCCCTGGGAGCATGAGGGACAGCTAGCTAGCCTGACCCACGCTGTGGTACACAACAGAAAAGAGCCCTTGCCTCAAACAAGGTAGACGGTGGGAAGTGACTCCCAAGGTTGTCCCCACATGTGACATTTGGCTGCTATATGTGCCTGCATTCACACACACACACACACACACACACACACACACACACACACACGTATCATACTTGTACACAATTTAAAAATCAAAAGCGGGGCTGGTGAAATGGTCCATAGAGTAAAACGACCTGAGTTCAATCCTGAATGTCCACATCATGAAAGGAAAGAACCAACAGACAAGATGTGCCCTGACTTCTACTCATGCAACATGGCATATATGAGTGTGTATGTGAACACACACACACTGAGTTAACACTGTATTATTAGTGACCCACTTTACAGACATACACACAAGCAGTAGTGGCTTTTAAAACTATAATCTAGTATTGACATTAAGAAATAAGGGGTTTTTTTTCTATTTACAACATCAAATAATGTCTTGGAAAGCCTTTCTAAACTATTCACACCATGCATCCATTATACTGCCAATAGACTCGGGCAAAACATAGTCAACTCCTAATTGCTGTCTCTTTATTAAAAGCACTAACTAAGGACTCTTTACCTATCATACTTTAATAGAAACCACAGAAAAGATGCCTTCTTATAACTATGTAAGACTGTAACAACAACAACAACAAAAGCAGGTACTTAAGGGAAAATACAGACATAGTTTAATGACCTTGTTCACAGTTGGAGGTAATGAGGTGGAGGATGAGGCAGAGATGGAAAATAAAATATTTATTTTTTTGAAGTTAAAAAACAAAGCTCATTCCCCAGTGTTCATGCACACACACAGATGCATACACATGAACATGTATCATTCTGGGAGAGCAGTAACCCCATCATTATCAATGAAGTGGTCTTCATTACTTGGGCACTTCATTTTTAAACTCTCTCTCTCTGTGTGTGTGTGTGTGTGTGTGTGTGTGTGTGTGTGTGTGTGTGTGTGTGTGTGCAGTTTCCTGCAGAGGCCAGAAGGGGGCACTGGGTCATCTAGAACTGGGGTTAGGTATGGTTGTAAGCCACCTGCTGTGGGTGCTGGAGACTCGGGTCCTTTGTGACAGCAGCAAAGGCTCTTTATCTCGGAGCCATCTCTCCAGCCCAATCAGCTACTTCTTTAATGGCATGTTAAGAGACTTCACAGAAAGCATATTTTTATTGCTTCAGAATGGGCTAACAGCTTGAAACATTTAAAATAAGTGTGCACAGCTCAGTTTGGCAGAAGGAGTCTTTTTGATGCAATGCCTCAAACAAATGTGATGAGTCCCTTCCTAAAGGAAGACACTTACAGCCTGGAAAGACTTCACACCTCAGTTTACTAGCTCCATCCGTGTCTCTGTGTCAGACGGAACAGTAATTAAATGAGCACATACATATTGGCTGGGAACACCCCAGTACAAACCACGCCCACTTACTGGACCTTGGCTTCCTAGTATATTAATTTGGTCATCTTATCCTGGGGAGTAGATGAGTTAACATATAATCCTGAGTGTACAACACAAGAATGCCCTAGGTTTCAAGCTTACTTTTGCCCCCCACACTTTCCCCAAAAATGGCTGCCTGGAAAAAAAAAAATCCCTGAAAGGAGGAGACTACTAACCTCCACCAAGCAAGAGGGCTGAAGCAAGCGAATGCAGTAGAAGCCCTTTGTTGTAACGGATCCTGGCACGTTTGTGGGGAAACATGCCTGAGAACTAGACTTTTCAATCCTAGAAGCACACTTGGGAGCTTGGCAATCACAGGGCCCTGAACCTCTCTCCCACCCCAGGCTGACTTACCAAGTCTGAGTTTGGGCATCTTTACTGTTTTGTTTTTAAAGAAGCAAGTTCCCTAATGTGCAGTCGGTGTAAGGAAAGACAGCTTAACAGTATGAACTAGACAGAAAAGGGGGGATGCCGGAGAAAACAAGGAGAATGTCAGGCAAAGCATGTGCTTCGAGAATCACGCTGGTTTTCCATTTTCTAAACCCTTAATGCCAAAGGAAGCCATTTCTTCCAAAGCCACAAATACAACACAGCCAGCCCAGGAAGAAACTAGGTAGTCATAGCTGTCTCAGAAACGTGACAACTCAACTTCCTAATGATTAGCTGCCCACACCACCCCTGGAGAAGGTCAACAACCATCACAGCTAGCCCAGAACGGCCTGCTTAGCCCTCCAGATCCAGCAAACCTCTGGGGACCAGGCAGGCCACTCACACTAGCCCTGTCTAGCACTGTCCCCAGATCAGAGCTTTCAACAACGCTGTCTGTAACTGCACTGTCCAGCATGGCAACCCTTAGCCACTCTCATCAATTATAATAAAGTGTGAGGGTTGTGCATCAGCCACATTTCACAGGTAGCTACAGGGCACCACACGGGACACAGAATCCCACCATCACAGCATCAGCTTCCACAGGCCAATACTATTCTCGAGTCTCTGTCTGGATGCCCCGTGAGCAACTCAGTCTGCTATAATTGTGAGCTTAGTACTTCCCCTTCATAGAAACTCCCTGTCACCTGTATTCAGAGTCTCCTACAATTCATCTAGCATCACTCCTTGAAAGACCACCCTAACTACCTTCAAAAGCCCATAAAACTCTCCCAGTGTGCAAGAAGTGTCTCACCTACGTGTTCTTCCTCAGCAGCCAACATCTGTGTCCTGATCAAACTTTCCACAGTGACACCCGCTGACCTACCTCTAGTGTCCTTCCTTTCCCAGTTGATTCTTGTTCTTTTTATTCACTGAAATTTTATTTTCTTACTTTAAAATGTCCAAAGACTTTACCATCACTTTCTAAAACCCTACTTTTCTTCCTACCACTCAGCCCTTCCCTGTGTCTCTGGGAATGTTTTCTGTTCTGCCTATCGGGTCTCCCCCAACCTCTCCCTTTGCAACAGCTATTTCACTGTCATTTCTCCTAGGGAACTCTTCTTGTATGTCTCGGGTAAAACCAGCACTTACATCTTAACATGCTACCACAGCACCCTACTCATTAAAGGCTGGGCGTCCTGAATATCAAAGTCTGGGGTGTGCCCTTGAAACTTTTTCAAGGGCACAGTTTCAGATTTTGGAACATTTGAGACTTAACATTTTCCAATCAGGGATGCTTAAATGGTAAAGACTACACGAATATTTCAACATCCAAAAGGAGCCAAGGTGAGAGATCCTAAACCTTTTCCTCTGCCGGAATCCTTGTGCATAACATGATGCATATCTGTCTGCCTGCCTGCCTCTTCTCCTCAACTCAATTGTCTGTGCCCTGCCTTATGCCGGCGGAATTCAGGCAGAGTCTAGGCCTATGCAGAGGAAATAAACAAAAGGTTCAGACAGAGATACTGTGCAAACTAACTAAGCCAAATGTTAACATCTGCATGTTAGAAGTGAAGACTTGAATGCAAAGGGGAGTCACATCTGCGGCAGGAACTGAAGGCAGGCAGAGCGGGTACTGACTCCCAGAGTCAGTCACGGCAGCTGATTTTGCTAAGACTTACTGAGTGTAACCTGACAGCACACTAGATAGCCTTGTAGGGCAATCTGTGTTTATCTGTTCACATGTCAGCATCCAGGACTTGGTGGTGTAAACACTACACTGAGGGGGAAGACTGGATCTGCACTCACAGGAGCATGCTCAACAGACAAGCACTCTCCTCACTACACAGGGTCTCTCACACGAAGAAACAATTAAAAAAAACGAAGCCTTAAATAACAATCAAATGTATCCAAAAAGAAAAGCACAATGTTGCCATTTCCTCATGCAGATTCGTACCCATGGGCTGAGTCTGCCTGTCAGACTCAAGGAGACTTGAAACCTTTCTAATGGGAGGTGAGGAATAGTCAGAAAGGAGCGGCTCAATCAGGACAGGCTCCCCTTCTGCTCACATCCCAGCGGATCCTCCACTTAGAGTCAGAGCTGAGATCTGGGAATCCATTTATACCTCACTTGTTAATTAAATCATTATAAAAGCCAGGGGTAGGGGGGACCACTGGGAAAGATGATTTTAAAAAACAAACAAACAAACAAACAAAGAAAGAAAAAAAAAAACAAAGGTGACAAATTTCCTATCAGGAAAGAAATTATGGCAAGCCTGAGCTTCATCACCACTAGGTGAAGCACAGTTCAGTGCTAATAAAGAATAATGCTGAGAGGGTACTCTCAACAAACCACAAGAATGGCTTCAAATTAAAATCAGAAAGGAAACTGAATAGCTTCGTGGTATATACATACATTTATTATGTATATACATATGGCACATCTATATTAATATATACTACATATGTGTGTGTGTGGTGTCTAGCCTAGCATATAGGCTTGGGTATCACACATTCTTCATAACAACAACAAAAAGCAAATAAGTGACACAGTAACAATCTTCTTGATCCACCGGAGAATTGAGGTCACAGGGCAACCCCCACCCTGGCCACAGGAGACAGGGCAGACACAAGGGCAGTGCAGAGGAATACAACTTATCACCATGAAGGCCTACAAAACCCCCTGCTGCTGGAGAACTAGGACCCAGACAGGAAGATCCAGGATGCATTTGCCCAAGTGCTTGGTTTGTACCGGTTTGAGTTTAAAAGGCCCCGGGGGTGGGGAGGTGGAAGGACAGGTTAGTAAGGAAAGGGTATTTTATTTCAAGTTCTAGATGGCTAAGAGGCTTCTGCCATTTCCAGTGGATGAGGAAACATAGCCAGCAGCTCTACAAATGCTGCCCAGAGAGTCTGTTCCTGGTTTTGTTTGTATTTTGCTTTTGGGGTGTGTGTGTTGTGTATGTGTGTGTAGTGTGTGGTATGTGTGTGGTGTGAGAGTCTGTTCCTGGTTTTGTTTGTATTTTGCTTTTGGGGTGTGTGTGTTGTGTATGTGTGTGTAGTGTGTGGTATGTGTGTGTGTGTGTGTATGTGGTATGTGTGTGGTATGGTGTGATGTATGTGTGTGGAATGTGTGTGATGTGGTATGTGGTGTGTGTGTTGTGCTGTGTTGTGTGGTGTGGTGTGTGTGGTATGTGTGTGGTGTGGTATGTGGTGTGTGTATTATGTGTGTGGTGTGTATTTGTGTGTGGTATGGTATGGTATAATATGTGTGTATGGTATGTGTGTGGTGTGGTATGTGGTGTGTGTTGTGTGTGTGATGTGGTGTGATGTAGTATGATGTGTGTGTGTGATATGGTATGTGGTGTGTGTTGTGTTGTATTGTGTGTGTGTGTGGTATGTGTGTGGTGTGCTGTGTGTGTGTTGAGGCAAGGTCTTTTACTATATACTCCTGACTCTCATAGAGCTCATGATGAAGACCAGGCTGTCCTCAAACTCACAATTAGTTATCTGCCTGTCTCTGCCTTCCCATCCCAGGATTAAAGGCATGGCCACCATGCCCAGCTTGCCACTCTACTCTTAAGACCTGATCTCAAGAGAAACTTTACCAGAACCTAACAGACTTGCAGGAGGGAAGAACCTCTATCTCACACTCCCACCCCATACCTCCCAGCTCCCCTGAGGGCCAGGGGTGGAGTGTATGACACAAAAATAAATCCAAGAACTTGTGAGATCACAGCCCTGGGCAGGTACACTAACTCCCAATCCCAGTGCAATGATGTAATCACAGAACATAGAGACACCCATGCCTTACCACCACAAATGTTTACAGCAGATTTATTAATAATTTAAAAATTTAGGAACACCCAAGATTCTTCAATAAGTGGATAAGTAAACAATAACAACCTGTGGTGCATCCGTGCAACAGAACATTACTCAGGGAAGACACATGAGCTATTGAGCCACAAAAAGACCTACATATCCTTCTAATCCATCCCTTTGAAGGTGTAAGCAGAGACACAAGGATCTCTGGAGCTTGCTAGCCACCACCCTAGCTTTACTCTCAAGAGAATAAAGCAGAATTATAGATCAGGATACCTCTCTGTCCTCTGCATGTGCACCTGCACACACACACACACACACGTACACATACACACACATGCACATATACAGCTACACACCTGCATTTGTACACAGACACTTACACAACATACCTATTCACTTGTAACTACATACACATACACACACACCTGCACATATACACCTATACACCCGCAGCTACAAATACACATACACACACACACACACACACACACACACACACACACATATATATATATATATATATATATATATATATACATAAATACCTGCACACATACACCTGCATACCTGTACAATATGCCTATACAACTGCATCTACCCCAATATAGCTACACATCTGCAACTACACACACACACACCTGCATACCTGCATCTATATAGACACCTGCCCAATATACCTACACACCTCCATCTACAAACACACACACAATATACCTACACACCTGCAGCCGCACATGCACACACACACCTGCATATGCATACCTACATGCACATACACACACACACACACACACACACACACACACACACACACACACAAATTAAATACATAAAAAACCCACAAAGGCATCAGGAGATTTGCTCTAGGATCAGTCACCATGACACTCAGATCCCCAAATGCCACTTGTAGTTGGTTGTTGTCACTCAGCAACTGTTGTTGTCAATTCCAGTATGGGAGAGACAGAGGCAGGAGGATCACTGCAGATTTGGGGTCAGTCTGGTCTTCATACTGAGTATTGGTCTAGCCTAGTCTATAAAGTAAGACCCTGTCTAAGAGAAAGAAAGAATGAACAAGGGATGGGGAGATAGAATGAGGATGAGTGAAAGGAAGAGGAAAAGAGAGGAAGAGGGAGGGAGGGAGAGAAGGGAGTAACACAAAATGGTCTGGTATCTTCCCACAACCACCAGTTATTCTCCTGCATCCTTTGTTATCTCTAGATTACTTAGAGCACCCAGCTCAGTGTGAAGTCTACATGGTAGATATAACATCTAGATTAATTATAGAGCCTAATTCAGTGTGAAGTCTATGCAATAGTTGATATATTACATCTGGATTACATAAAGCACCCAGTTCAGTGTGAAGTCTACGAAATAGTTGTTATATTACATTATTTGAGACAAATTCTATGGACAAGTATCTGCACATGCTCATTATTTTTAGGTTTTTCTTTTAAATTTTTTATATTATTACTTTTATGTGCATGGCTGTTTTGTTTGCATGTGTGTATGTGCACCAGATTTGTGCCTGATGCCCACAGACGCCAGGTATCAGCTATTTTCGATCTGAAGTTGATTGAGTCTAAACAACATGTGGAGATTGTAGGCAACTATACAGAGTTCCTACGTGCCCTCTTAATGCATTTTGCACTAACATTCGTTAACATTTTATGGGCTCTATCAACACACGTGATAAGGCAAAGCCCACATTTTATTCAGATTCCTTTTTAAAAATATCTTTGTCCTTTTTGTATCCTAGTATCTCAATGGCTGAGATATCTCACTCCATTTAAATGTGCTATATCTGTAGGTGCTTCTCCTTCTAGGGTGTTTCTCCACCCTAGTCTCTACTTTATGACCTTGACAAGTTCTTCTTGTTATATCAAATGCTTTTTGGTTTTGGAGTTGGGGTTGTTTAGTTTGGGAGTTTTTGTCAGTGAGGTGAGAGGGACAAGGTCTCAAGTAGCCTAGGTTAGCCTCAAAGTCACTGTATAGCAGAGGTTGACTCTGACCCCACGTGTTCCTTTGACACCGCCACGCCCAGATTGCTGCCTTTCCCTTGGTAGACACTGGGCAGTTTTAAGGAGTGTAGCTCAGGCTTTGGGTAGAATCTGATGTTTTCCTCAAGAGTACATGAGACTTCAAGATTTTAAAGGGAAAACCAGAGATAAGATGCCATTTTATTCATATCCTACACTCATTTCATCACACACAGTGCTTTGTGTTCTGTGTTATATATCTTGTTTGCTTTCAACTGTTCCAACTTTGGCCAGTGAACAACTCTCTCATTGGCTCCTGTGACTCTTGAACTGTGACAGTCCCATCACGTGAGCTTATCAGTTGAAGCACTTCCTTAGGTTTGAGAACCATGGAATGTTCCAGGCTCATCTGGCATATTTGGGTATCTGGAAAACCAGTCATTTCCATTGGGGACTGACCATGTTTTTTTTTAATCAGAGGATATTATTAGCACCCATGTTCTGAATGAATATATATATGTATACATACATACATACATATATATATACATATATATGTGTGTGTATATATATATATAGTGTGTGTATGTATCCATAAGTGTGCATGCATATATGCATATATATATATATCATAAACATAGACCTATTTCTATTTCTACATGTAACAATCTATGTCTACAATAAACTAATACAAATTGATACACATGCCTTTAATTCTAGTCCATTACCAAAAGCATTATTATCAAGATCAGGGTACATAAAATTCCCTCTCTATAGAGAGATAGAAAACACAGATTGGGAAACAACGGGTTAGAAGAAAAATAATATTATACATTTTTCTTTTAGTTTATAAGTTAATATTTTATAAACAAAAGGGGGATCCCATTCCCTGGAAGTAGTGTTAATGGAGAGAGTGCTCTGAGCAGCAGCCATGGCTCCAGTCCTGAGGGAGGCACTCTGAGCAACAGCTATGGGGGGTGGGGGGCTCTGAACAGCAGTCATGGCTCCAATCTGGGGGGTGGGGGTGGTTAAGCAGCAGTCATGGCTCCAGTCCCTGAAGGTCCATCTCCTGGGGGCCTAGTTGCCAACACCTCAGCAGAGTTCACTGACCTTGAGAGTAAACTATGATCACCTGGTGACTCAGAAACAGGCACTTCTTGGACCATACTCAGAAAAACATTGCTGAAAAACCAAGTTTATGCATGTAGCCAAGGCACCCTTGTCATTTCCAAATGCCTTCTGCTGAGTGACTCTGGGTGCATCTCCCAGTGCAGTAACTCAGCTTCCCATACACATGTGGCCATGAGACAGACTGGACCCTTTTAATTACAATAATGCCCCCATAGATTTCTCCCCTAGAAGCCAAAGGAACCCTGGAAAATCACCCATGAGTCACTAGCTTGCTGTAGGAAGAAGCTGAACCTTAAGAGTCAGCCCTGTGTTGACCAGCATCTGTACTGGGATGTGGTGATACGAGCCTACAGGCTTGTATTACAATCTCAATACTTGGAAGGGAAAGCAGAGGACCGGGAGTTCAAGGCCATCATCTGCTACATAGGGTTTGAGGCCTACATGTACGTCTCAAAAGATAAAAATAAAAATCTTACCATAGAATTTACCCAGGAATCACCATGGCTTTTGGATTTGTTGTCATTGGCCCTTTCTGAGAACATTGTGAAGGGTGAAGGGTGAAGGGTGAAGGGTGAAGGGTGAAGGGTGAAGGGTGAAGGGTGAAGGGTGAAGGGTTCAGTAGTGGAATACTAACATGTGTAAAGGTTTAGATTCCATCCCTAGCACTGAGAAGGAAGAAAGGGGGAAGGGAAAGAGAGAAAGAAGAAATCGAAAAAACCCACATCCATGCTGTGAAATGACAACCACACATCACCATCACCAAGTTCCAAACAGCATTGCCTTGCTATGTTGACCAGTCTAACAGCTACCTGCCATTTGGGTCAGGCCCTTCAATGCTGGTGTCCCATTCTGTTTTGAACACTAATGGTAATCCATGGATTTTGTGTGTGTGTGTGTGTGTGTGTGTGTTTGTGTGGTATGTGTATGTGTGTATGTATGTATGTGTGGTGCGTGTATGTGTATTTATGTGTGTGTGGTGTGTGTGTATGTGTGTGTGGTGTGTATATGTGTATTTATGTATGTGTGGTATCTGTGTGTGGTGTGTGTGTGTGTCTGTGTGTGGTGTGTGTGTGTGTGTGTGGTGTGTGGTATGTGTGTGTGGTGTGTGTATGTGTGGGGTGTGTGTATGTGTGTGGTGTATGTGTGTGTGTGGTGTGTGGTGTGTGTGTGGTGTGTGTATGTGTGTGTGTGGTGTGTGTGTGGTGTGTGTGTATATGTGTGTGTGTGTATATGTGTGTGTGTGTGGTGTGTGTATGTGTGTGTGTGGTGTGTGTGTGTGGTGTGTGTGTATATGTGTGTGTGTGTATATGTGTGTGTGTGTGGTGTGTGTATGTGTGTGTGTGGTGTGTGTGTGTGGTGTGTGTGTATATGTGTGTGTGGTGTGTGTGGTGTATGTGTGTGTGTGGTGTGTGTGGTGTGTGTGGTGTGTGTGTATATGTGTGTGTGGTGTGTATGTGTGTGGTGTGTGGTGTGTGTGTGTGGTGTGTGTGTGTGTGTGTGGTGTGTGTGGTGTGGTATGTATGTGTATATGTGTATATGTGTGTGTGTGTGTGTGTGTGGTGTGTGTGGTGTGGTATGTATGTGTATATGTGTATGTATGTGTGTGTGTGTGTGTGTGGTGTGGTGTGTGTGGTATAGAGGACTCCACTCAAGCTACTCATTGACCAAAAGACCAAAATCTATGACCCACATAAGCCAATCAGACACACTTCCTGGATTTAATACCATCTCCAGACCCAGAAGTCACTACCATCAGGGACCTGGTCTTACTTGCTGGTTTCTGCTGCCTAAGCCCAATGCCTGGCTATGAATATTCAGTGTATGCATGCTGAATGAATCACCCAGACAGCCATGCACCTTCAACAAATGCTGAACTAAGTCTATCATTTTCCAAAAGAATTCTACAGAGAGAGAAAATTGTATGATGTTTTGTAAGGGAAATGTCCACTTTGATAGCTGGGAATATGCATCAGAAATAGTATCCTAAGTTGCCATTTCTCCGTGCATTAACAGTGTCAATCAGCCCAATAAAATAAAGCCTGAGGGGGGGAGAAGACAAAAGGAGAATTACCTCATTACCTCAGCATCTGCTTGAACATAAAAAAAAAAAAAAATCACACACTGGCTAATTTTTTTTTAAGGGACATAATATAACTTTCTAGAAAGACATAATATACCTAATTATACCATTCAGTAGACGAGAACATAGAATGTTGTGGAGTAATTCAGAAGGGGGTGTGACTTATAAGACACAGAGCCCGCGGAGTGGTACATATAAATTAGAGATTGTTCATATTATGACAGACTCCGTCAATGCATTTCACAACTTTTGTCAAGCACAATATTATTCTCAACACTGAAGGCTCCCACTAGAGAAGGCTGTTGTCAGCTCTGCAGTTCACACAGCAGCCTCACTCCTGAACACCCTTCTTTGAGGAACAGGTTTGAGTTGTAGACTTAAAACTCATCAAGGGGGCAACTGCATGAGAAGACCAAAATGGCCAATAAATAGGTAAAGATTCAAACTTCACTAGCGGCTGGAGCAATGTACATTTTAAAGGAGGCATGTTGCCAGTTCTGATGGCAGATACTCAGAAACCTTTCAGGCTGTCCAGCTGATGGCTACTGTCAGCCCGTGTTAACTGGTGTTTGATGACGAGGGCTTTGCTGGGGGAACAGAAACTGGCACAGTTATTGACAGAGGAGTGCTGTGTACTGAATGACATAACATCATAAAACTCATACCATCAAATCCAACAGTTCATTCCTAGGAACCCATCTTAGCAACAATACTAGTCTATTGACTTGCATGCCTCTTTGATTAATGACTGTCTGTCTACCAGACTAGAAACTTCCTAAGAGTCAGGATGATCTGATTCACTATCTATGGTCTGGAACTGGGGCCTCTCGCATGGTTAAGTAATTGGTAGTTGTTAAAGAAAAGAAAACATAAACACATTAGCAGTGAACAAGGAAAAAAAAAAAAACAGAGCATCCAACCAAAAAATGTTCTCCCTGTTGATATTAATTTGGGAGATTGAAATTATTATGATTCACCATGGCAACAGCCCACCATCACCACTAAAAAAAAAAAAAAAAACTGACCATAATACTGGTGTACTCAAAGACCTGGTTGCCATGTTTACACCTCAAATCCCCAACTTCCCAGTTAATTCCACAGGTAAAACAGACATAAAACACTCTTAAGTAAGTCTTTAACGCAGTCTGGTTTTAAGATATAAAAATCTCACCATATTTGGTGAGAAACTCTATGTGAACAGTTCAATGTCCAAAACCAAGAGTATTCTCAAGAGACACAAGCCTAAGTTCTATTACTCCTGGTATGCCTTCATCAGGAAAACAGAACCTTTAGAAATACCAAGGCCATGGATTTGTTTTCCAGTATAACACAACAGAAAGAGCTCGACACTTAGGAATCCTCCCTTCTTCAAACATCAATCCAGCCAAGGGCCAGAGGAGATGCGTGCAGGTGTGGTCACTGTTAGCGAACTCTGAGAATTACAATAATTATAATTAACAATAATAACAATAATAATAAAAGGAAACATTTTATTTTGTTTTATAATCATTTGCAAAACGACCATCCATCAAAAGCTCTGGTATTAACTAATGCTGAAAGTTTTCATTAAGTCCAGAGAAATGAATCAAAAGTCTTCGGTTGTGAGACATGGGAAAGTGTTATTAAAAATAAATACTAGTCAAATCCAATTTCCAATTAAAAAAAAAAAACTTGAGGGATTCCAAATAAGGCATTCTGTCCATCTACTGAGTCACAGGTGTGATGTGGGCTGACTTCAGGCTAATTGTGGATGAGAGAGGAAAGTGAAAGCAATTAACACCCATTCTGGGTTTCTAGATGCCACATAGGGAAGTGCTACATCCATTTCAGGGAGGTTAGGTAACTCCCTTGGGGTCACACAGCACAGAACTGCAGAGATCTTTCTGCGGAAGTTGAGGCTGATGGATTTGAAGAGCAGCAAGCAGCTCAAGTTCTTGCTAGGACCTCTTAAGCCATCTTGGCTTAGTCACAAGACCCAAGAATGGGAAGACACCAACTTCCTGGAGAACTGAGAAGATGGAAACACCATTGAGCAGGGGCCCTTCCAGTGTCAGCAAGTCCTGCAGCAAAGAGCATGACCTGCACACTTTCACTTCCCAAACCTGTGCAGCTCCTCTTTCTTGACCCATATTCTCAAACCTCCCTTTGAGCAGGATAGTTAATTGTGATATTTTTAAAGTGTGTCAGGTTAACTGTCTCTAGGATCTTGCTTTGTTCACAAATGTGCTGATGGCGATCCTTAGCTACCAAGCAGTAGAGAAAAGAAGGCAAAATGACAAACGGCATAGCTTTCCAGCTCCTCCAGCCTCGCTCCCTCATTAAGCCCCACACAGGCAGGGTGTCGACTCGCTGACTAATAAATTGCTAAAAATGGGAAGTGATGAGAACACATCGGTGCACTGAAAAATCCCAGCTGGGTAAAGAAAAAGGAACTAGACCGAACCCAAAAGAAAGGAACGCTGCAGGCCCAGGAACCCCAAAGTGTGCAAGGGTGGGGCCTCAGCTAGGAGCCAGGCCAGCTGAGCGACTACCCCGCACCCAGCGATCCTGCCCCGCTCGCTACTCCCGCGTGGACTGGGGTGCGTGCCCTGACCCTGTCCACGCCCGACGCGTGTCCCTTCGCCCCGGTCGCGCGCCCTAGTCCTGCGGGGCGCACGATCCCACTGCGGGAAGACGCTCGCTGCAGCTCCTCCGCGCAGGGCGCTGCTTGGCGCGTGGGGCTGCGGGTTGACCGCGGCGGCCTCACGGTCCCCCGGTCGCCGCTGGCACCTGCGGCTGCGCCCAGAGCTGTCCTGCCCGAGGCCGCTGCCCCGCACCTGCGCCAGCCGGCCCACCTACCTTGCTCCTTCAAGCTGGTGATGAGCTGCAGCTGCTTCTCCTCGTCCGAGCTGTTCATTTTGGCGGGTGGGGCTGGGGATAAAAGGCAAGGAGGGAGAGGCGAGGGGGACACGGGGGAGGGGGAGCAGAAAGCAAGATGCCGGTGGCGCGGCGTGCGGCTGCACTACCCGGAAGTTGGGATCGCTCCCGCTCCTCCTCCTCCTGGCGCGCCGCACGCGGTGAGATCATCCCACGCACCTACTCGCGGGCCCTGGCTGCCCCACCTGCGGCGGGCGGGCCTGGGCGCCGGGCCCGGGAGGGGCGTGGGCCGCTGGAGGCGGGTCAAGTGTTGTGGCCTTGTGGCGCCTGCGATCCTCCCAGGTGGTTGTGTGCGGTCCTGCTAAGGCCGCCGCTGCGCCCGGCTTCCCACCCCGAGGCGCGCACCAAGGAGACTCGCCCCGGGTTCCCCGGGTTCACCACCCCAGACGGTCCTGCCCCAATCTCACGCACTGCTCTCTGGAGCCAGGGCTGGAAAACCCTCTGTTCTACACCAAGCACCTGCCCACCAAGCAAGTGCATGTTGCGGGTTGTCTGGCTAATTGAATCACTGCACTGTCTTTGGGAGAGGGGAGGTGATGGGCGTGGCAGTCTGGTCACAGTTCCAGCGTATGAAGAGGCCGGTGTCAGAGGTGTCAGAACCTGGGCCTTGCCTCACGTGCCTAGCCAGCCCTGAACTGCAGGGAAGATCATCTGGTTCCGGTGGGAGGATCTTCCGTCTTGGGGTGGCTGGCACTGCACTCTGAATACCCAAGGTCACTTTGTTGCATGTCAGGGGCCTAGTGTGTAAGGACAGAACACAGTCCTTGCCCCTCTTAAGGACCCTCAGTGTTGTTTACACCCAACTCTGGGGTAGACCCGGCAAACCTATCCAGGTCGGCTTGCTCTCTCCAACTCTAGTTCTACCAACATTTGCTTGAATCTCCCGCACTCTGGAATCGGTCTAAAGAATGGAAATAATAAAGTATACTCTCTTAGCATTTAAAAAATTGAACAGGGAGAGGAATTTGACCACAACATCAAATCCAGACTAAAGAATAGAAGTGCTTGTCTAGCATGCGCTAAGGCCCCACAATCCATCCGGTCCACCTTATTGAAGGTGGACCGGATGGATAGGTATGCCGCCTGCTCTGCGCCGAGGGATTTTTGTTTTTATGATTACAGGTGTTATGGTTGCTAATTACAAGCTGGGAAAAGCACGGTTCTTTATTCCAATCATTAAGCGCTCGAGATAAATCCAGGTTAAGTAAGCCTTCTGCACATTCTTCGTTTTCCTCATCATCTCTTAAACTCACGTAGAAAACCAGTGCAAGACTCCATTCCTCACGTTACAGTTTAGGCAAACACCCCAACTCGGCTGGTAGTGTCCCTGGCCAGGAGATGGAGAAGTGTATTGATATTCGCAAAGATCCTATTACCAATATCTTTCTGGTACCCGTTATACATACCATCTTGAAGTGACCTTTGAAAAATCAGAAAAGGCTTTTCCCTTTTAATAAACGGCAATGTAGCATTTTAGAATGCACAGTTTAATCGTTCGGGTGGTCTGTAGTGGTAATGTGGATTTCTAAATAAAAAGAATGAAAAATGAAACTTTATGAAATTACTTCAGTGTGGGGATTTTGCTATTCGGCCCTTCCTGTAATGTTTGTAATGTTTCATAAGATAGTTCAAAATATTTGCAGTCATCTACAATGATGACCATAAAGATTGGTATAGGCTCAGGACACCCAAGACCAAGTTCTGTGCACAAAGATATGCTCCAATGGTTCAAAGGGCAGGGAGTAAGAGCCAAAGACAGAAAGGAGATAGAGGGTGAAGGAGAAGGAAAAAGGAACAGGGGAGGGGGGAAGGGTTCTTTGTCCCAGAGAGACAAAGGACAGCCTCTAGATAGGAGACAGACATGGCCCTTAGGAAAATAGTGGTTTCTAAAGGTAAAAAGAGAAACCCCTTGTTAGGATGAGATGTTTAATTTTAATTGGGCATGCAAATTAGGTGAACCGAAGGGGCTTTTGATTACTGGACTTCAGTACCTAGATAGCTGGACCTTGATAGTCCACCTCAGGAGGAATAAGTGGCTAAATAAGGGAATGGACCTTGATGGCTAGCTTTACGAATGTAATCTAATGGTTTTTAGCAAGACAGAGGGAATAGAGGAGAAGGGCAAGGCCTGCCAGAGCCAGGCTTGACATGCCCGGGCTAGCTACAGTCCCTTCAATGATCTCAAAAGACAATCACATGGTCTTCCTCCTGGGGTTGCCTTTTTAGTCCTCAGACTTGAAAGGCAGGAGATATGAAAGTTTTTAGCCAACTGGGTGACCATATGAGGATGGGCTGCCACCAGGTGTTTTGTGAAGTGAATGATACTTTATTTCCAGAAACACACACACATCCAGGAGATTCAAGTGTCCAATAATAACTACCTAGCTTTTGTAGGGCAGTCATGAAACTTGTTAGACTCAAGGGACCCATAGACCCGTCTATGACCAAACCCAAGGAACCAGAAGTACCTTCTCCAGCTCCATCACGGGGAAGCAGGGTGCCCCATTGATATTTAGATTGTTATACAAATCCCCACTCTTTTAAATGGCTGATAGAATTCTCAACTCCAAGGACAATGACGGCATGAAGTCTGGGGAGTTTGAGAGTGTCAAACTGAAATGTTTTGGCCTCACACTGAATATGTAGCTCATTGAAATGAATCCCATGTACCCCCTCTTTGAATTAAAATAGCCACCTGAAAAACAATGCCCTATTATCCTGAGGGCATGCTATAAATTATTAGGCTGCCTATTAGATTTACTTCTTGGGATACAGAGCTTCTGTTGCAATGACTTATTTATATGACATGAATATTGATGGAAAGGATAGAGTTATATAATTAGTTTTTGTTCTGCTTAATAATACATATGGGGATTTGTGTTTCGTTGCATTGACGCTGTTAGTAACCATCAAACAACATCAAATTTAAAACATATTGAAATGTGTATATTTATACATATACACATATATGAGGCCTGGAGGTACCCCCTAAAGATGAACAAAAGACTTGTAACAAACATGGGATTATGGCTGTCTCTAGAGATAGAAGGCAGAACAACTGGGGAAAGAGGTGGAGATCTGAGCACAGTGAGGCTATTTAGTACTGGTTTGCTTTTTGGTAATTACAATGTATGTAGTCTTCTGGACTATGCAGATAACACTGTGATATAGAGATTTGTCCTCTTTGACCCACTCATTCTGTGTCAGGGAGTCAATCCTTAGAGACGTGCCTGCAGAGTACTTCATTTACCATAAAGTTAACAATGATGTAAAAATAGTAACATTTGAATGTTTCCTGGCAATGCAAAGAAACAAAGTTGTGATACATGGCCCATTATGGGCAAACCCTGAAAAACATTATCCTATGTGCAAGGAAGCAGTCAGAAAAAACTAACTGCTGCGTGGTTGCCTTTGTCTAAAATGCCCACAACAAACAAACACATAAAGAAAGTTGACTAATGATTTAGATAGAACTGGGGATGAGAAGAAGGGAAAAATAGAAAATGGCTCCTGACAGGCATGTGCATTGGAGGTGGGGGATAAACTAAAATATATTATTGTATGTTGGGTTGCATAACTATGGATATCTTCAAAATTAGAATTGTACATTCTGTCCATTTAGTAAAGTCTTTAGTTATTTTCATTAATGATGTTGTACACCTTGTTAGCATCCAGAATTTGATTGCGGGTGAAATACAGTTCAATAAAGCTGATAATTTTTAAGATTTACTTTATTTTTGATGATATGTATACTGTGTGTGGGGTACCCATGATGGTGTCAGATTCTCTAGAACTAGAGTTATAGGTGATTGTGAGCTAGCCAAAGTAGATGCTGGGAACTGAACTCAAGTCCTCTAAAAGAGCAGAAAGTGCTCTTAACCATTGGCATATCTATCTTTCCAGCCCCAAGGTTTTCTTTTGTCTTTAAAGATTCACAGAGCCAGACATGGTGACGCACACCTGGAATTCCATCGTTTGAGCGGCAGAGAGGCAGTTTTATCAGCCTTAAACTCAAGGCCAGCTGGAGCTACATATTTCTCACCCAGCCAGAAATACAAAGAAATACCCTTTTCAAAAACAGGATGGATATGGTGGTATACAGCTTTAAATCAAAGTCAGAGATAGACAGGTCTCCCTGAGTTCAAGGCCAGTCTGGTTGCACAGAGAATGTCAGAAATACATAAAGAGATACTGTTTCAAATATACATACATATACATACACATGTATACACACACATTATATATATATATATATATATATATATATATATATATATATATATATATACAATTTCCATAGGAAGAAGACTTAAATAAGTAACTATTAAATTAATGATTCTTATACAAATGTTTTTAATTTTTCAAATATTTGTGTAAAAATTTTCTACTATTTACTAAACAGTACTTCATGTATGCTTAATTGGTTTCAGTTTAACACATATTCCACATCATTCCAGCATATCAGTGAATAATTAGCAATTCTTAAGTTCTTAGATAGTTGTGCTGTTATTAGTATATTTCTATTTATAAATGATACTATCTGGTTATATGGACCACATCCGGGGACATCACAGTTCAAATGCTTAAACTAAACCTAACATTCATGCCTTCAAAGTAACCGAAGAGGGCTGAGGATACAGCTGCCTCGTAGGCACCTGCTTGGCATGAGTGCATCCTGGGCACCTGCTTGGCATGCATGCATCCTGATTTGCTCTCCAGTGCGCCTCCCTCTTCTCCCTCCAGTTAACAAAGGCAGCTTCAGAAGGAAACATGCTGCACATGGAAATAAAGAGCTTTGCTGTAGATCTAGCAAAATTTCTGGAAGATCCGATTGCTATAAAGTGCAAGGCATTGATGAAGGCAAAGATTTAAATGAATAGATATACCATGTTCATGAACTTGAACACTCCAAAATGTCTATTCCCCTAATTTGTTCTGTAGATTTCGTGCAATCACAGCCCCAAATTGCCTCAAGTCCGTAAAGATCAATCTGCTAATTCCAAAACTAACACTAATATCCGAAAGATCTAGAAAAGTCAAGATAATTCTGAAAAAGAGAACAACATTCCCAAAACTAACTGTAGAGTTATGGGAACCAAGGCAATGTAGGACAGGCAGAAGGAAAGACACACTGGACAGACACTGGACACAGTGACCATCCCAGAAGTATATACTGTGAAAACAGTTGAATTGTTTTCAAAGTTACTCAAAAGGGTATTGGATGGGTTAATGGATAAAGTGCTGATTCTGTGTAAGCTTGAGTACCTAAGTTCTAATCCTCGACACCCACATAAAGCCAGGTACTGTAACACCATGGTCTGTAACACCAACATGGGGTGATGGAGACAGGTAGATCCCTGGGTCTCAGTGACAGCCAGGTTAGTGAATAGGTGACCTTCAGGGTCAGTGAGAGGCTGTCTCAAAACAAGAAAGTAATAAAGTGGAAAGCAATGGATGAAAGAAAACACAGCTGTCAAACCCCTACCTCCAAACCCATGCATGCACATGCGCGCACGCGCACGCACACACACACGCACACACACACAACACATATGTACACATATGCCACACACTAACACACACATAAACAAGTGCACAGATGCCATACACACAGTAAACCTTTTCAACAAATGGCACTAGCACATGTGGAAACTCACATGCAAACCCAGCAAAAACATCAACATAGGCTTTATAGATGAGGAACAAATTAAGCTTTAATACCAAAATATAAGGGCTGACGAGGTGTCAAGCTACACAAGCCTGGTGGCCTGAGTTTAGTTCTCAGGTCCTAGATAGCTTTCCTGTTGCTAAGATAAACGTGACTGAAAGCAGCTGAGGAAGGAAAGAGTTTATCTGATTTATACTTCTCAACTTCAGTCCATCATGGAGAGAGCCAAACAGAGAGCATGGGATTCGTTTGCTGGCTTGCACCCATGGCTTGCTCAGCCTGCTTTCTATACAGCCCGGGACCACCTGCCCAGGGGAGGAAACACCCCTCCTACATCAGTTACCAATCAATAAATGTCCCATAGGCTTGCTCACAGGCCAACCCAAGGAAGGAAATTCTCCAGTTGAAAGTCCTTCCTCCAGATGACTCTAGTTAGGGTCAACCAACAACAACAACAGAACTAAGCAGCATACCCTGGAACCCAGTAAAGGAGGAAGGCCAAAACCAATTCTAATTTCTACATGTGCACATACACACACATAAACACAAACACACACTTGCAAACACACACACATAAAGAGACACATTCACATATACATAAACACACATACACAGACAAAAACACATGCATATACATACATAAACACAAACATACATGCATACCATGCATGCACTGGCTGATTTTGTGTGTCAACTTGATACAAACCAGAGTCATGATAGAGGAAGGAGCCTCATGAGAAAATGCCTCCATGAGACTCAGCTGTAAGGCATTTTTCAATTACTGATCAAGAAGGAGGACCCAGCCCTTTGTGGGTGGTGCCATCCCTGGGCTGGTGGTTCTGGATTCTATAAGAAAGCAGGCTAAGCAATCCATGGGGAGGAAGCCAGTAAGCAGCACCCCTCCATGGCCTCTGTATCAGCTCCTGCCTCCAGGTTCCTGCCCTGCATGAGTTCCTGTCCTGATTTCCTGCAGTGATGAATATCAATATGGAAATGTAAGCAAAGTAAACCCTTTCCTCCCCAACTTGCTTCTGGGTCATGGTGTTTCTTTGAATCAACAGAAACCCTAACTAAGACAATGTACTCACTCACATTTGACAATTTTTTAAATTAAACCTTAAAATAGTGAAATTTAAAAAAAAAACTTTTAAAATGAAATGAAAATCTGTATAGTCTTAGATCTGAGATTTCTTAAATATAACACCAAAATATTATTAATAATGTGTGTGTGTGTGTAGTTTAGGTTTGATCAAAATTAAAGGCAATGGAAGCTTGCAAAGACGTGTCATGTATTAGGAAAATATTTAGAAGTTACATACTTGGTGAGGAAATATCTATACCTTAAACATAGAAGAAACCTCTTAAAACTCAACAATTTTAAAAAACAAATCTATTAATTTACCAAAAAAGTATTAACAGATTCTATGCTCCCCTTAAATTTGTTTATGTGTGATGTGGAAGATTGAACCCAGGGCCTCATGCATAACAGGCAACCATCTGTCACTGAGTGATGTCACCAGCTTCCCAAAAGTTTCTTTACATTTTTTATTTGCTTTTATGTTTATGTGTGTTATATGTGCACATATATGTGTGGGCTCACATAACTGTGCATCACAGAGCCATGGGAAGATGCTGGTGGTCTGCCTATTACTCTCTCCTTTATTCCTTTGAGACAGGGTCTTCCTCAGCCATCCTCCTGCCTCTGCACCTGATAGCTCTGGGGTTAAAGGCAAGTGTGCCTCTGTCCAACTTCTTACATGGGTGCTGGGATTTGAACACAAGTTCTCACACTAGTGCACCAAGTGCTCTTACCCTCTGAGTCAAGTCCTTGGGTCCGAGCAAGAAAGCAACAGTGAAATATTACCTGTCCATTAGGACAGCTAAACTTAAACAAGAATGACACTAAGTGCAGACAAGAAAGAAGAGCAACAGGAACTCTGAATTGTTGGAGTAGTTTTAAAGCACAGACACTTTGGAAAACAACTTAGCAGTTCTTTGTTAAATTACATATATATTTCCCCTACAAGCTATCAAACTCATGCCCACATATTTGCCAAAGTGAATTGAAAATAAATGTTCACAGAAAAATCCATGTGTAAATGTTTCCAAAGCTTTATCCTTAATCATTAGTGACTGGAAATAAGATGTCCCTCAACTGGTGAATGAATAAATGAATTGTGGTATAGACGCAGAATGGAATGTGTGAATATGTTCTTCATAAAAAAAAAAAACTGAGCTACTGATACATGGAAAGTATGAACAATTCTGAGTGTGTGTGTGTGCAGGGAGCATGCACGTATGTGTGTTTGTGTGCATATACATGCATGTGTGTGTGTGCATGTGCACATGTGTGTGGTGTGCATGTATGTGTGTTTGTGTGTGCAGGTATGTGTGTACATGCATGTATTTGTACATGTATGTACATGTGAGTACATGTGTGTATTTGTGCTTGTGTGCGTGCATGTGCATATGCATGTGTACATGCATGTGTGTGCATCTATGTGTTTGTGTTTTTCTAGGCATGTGTGCATCTGCATGAGTGCACACATGTGTGTATTTGTGCGTGTATGTGCATGTGAGTGCATGTGTGTATCTGTGCATGTGTGTACAGGTGTGTATTTGTGTACTGTGTGTGTACATGTGAGTATTCATGTGTACATGTGTGTGTGTGCAGGGTCAGATGTTGATGATGACCTGGAGCTCATCCTGGAGCTCATCTTCTCAACTAGATTGACTGTGTAAGTTCCCAGCATCTTTCTATCTTCTCTCTCTCTCTTTCAGTGCTAGGGTTACAGACTCACTGCTGCACCCAGCTTTTGTATGTGTGCTGGAGATCCAAACTTGGACCCCCACACTATACAGGAAACACTTCACACACTCCCATTTCCACAGCCTTGGACCCCTACACTGTACAGGAAACACTTCACACACTCCCATCTCCACAGCCCCAAACACATAGATTTGAAATGTACTTCACAAAGCTCAGCGACCCAGACTGACTCAATTTCTGCAGCATCCTGAAAATCCAGAACTTCAGAGTGAGAAACAGCCTATAAATTGTTTCCTTGGTGCTGAGGGAGAGGAAGAGGCAGAACACAAAGGGTCTGTATTGCAGACTTTTCATTTGTTAGCCAGGGTTGCACTATACAATCCAACTGGCCTGGGACTTCTTTATGATAACCAGACTGGCCTCAGATTCAAGATCTGCCTATGTCTGCCTCCTAAATGCTGGCATTAAAGGTATGAGCTACCACACCCAGTTACAGTGGAGAAGTTTAGGGTGGTAAAACTTCAATATTTGGTACTAGGGGTGGTAAGTATATGGCTGTATATACTGGGCAAAATCCAAGGGCATGAGTACCAACAAAAATGGACTTTACCAAATATAAATTCAATTTAAAAACATTCAGTAGTGATAGAGAAATCTCAGAATGGAATGAATAAAATAACCAAAAATTTCAGATATATTAGTAATACATCATGTTACCCTATTAAAGTGGGTACTAGAGAGATGACTCAGCTACTGAGAGCACTTACTCCTTTCCCAGAGTACCTAGGTTCTGTTCCCAGCACCCACATGGCAGTTCACAATTACCTGTAACTGTAGCTCCAGGACATCTGAAATCCTCTTCTAGTATCCATGGCATGTACATAGTGCACAGATATGCATGCAGGCAAGGCACCCATACACATAAAATGAAATAATAATGTAAAATAAGGGAAGCAATAAAAAATGACTTGATCTAAGATAAGAATATTTTGCCGCCCCCCCTCCCCACCCCCACCCCCGGGCAATGGGCAAGGAGATATCTTGTTGTTAGTGGTGTTCTTATATCAGTCAGGGGCAGAGGAGACGGCAGTCCTTTGTTCATCCTAGCTTGATGCCTGGCTTGGTATCCAAAGCTGTTTTATGCCTAGGACTCATAAAGATCAAATAAATCAAATCAAAGCCACGCAGCACAGTACGGGAGGAGGAAGATACACAGAGACCTGGAGGTGCCATGCCACTCACAGATTTGTTGTCCAGCACATGGCACAGGCAGTCCGTAGACACCCTCTTTCCGCCACTACATGATGCATGGATGTAGGATGTTGCCCAGGGGCATAGCCAGCCTGCCGAGGGAGCCACCACAATGTGTATGTGGTGGTCAGAAGAGAGAGAAAGAGAAGTGGGGCAGCTTGAGCTTGACAAGAGATTGATCTGAAGACTCGAGGGTGGAGAGAAATAGCCTGTTATGAGTGCCCAGCCTCACTACCTGTGTAAGTGGCAGCTCGGGCTGTGGTAAGGTCTCAACCCGAGCTGCCACTGAGGGTCATGTCTGAGTCCGTGCCTATGCAGTGGCAGGCAGGGTTTGGTGTAGATATTCCTAGCTCGTATTTCTGTTAGAAAACACGGAGATGTACCTGGTTGGGGCAGCCGGGGGGGTGGGGTGGGGTGGGGAGGGAGAGCATGGAGGGGGCTGGCACGTGGTGGACGTCCAGGGGCTGTGCGTAACGGCCTCATCCCTCCCTTGATGCAGTGGTCCTTGGGAGGAAAACTGACCCCATCTCTCTCCAGTGATAGCATTCAGGAAAGCAGGCCCTGCACCTCACCTGGGCAGCACAATGGAGCTGATAGGGATGGTAAAGGCATGAGTGAACCAGCCCTGAGTGTTTGAGAGCTAGAGAGCTGTCCCAGCCCCTCACCGGCTGTAGCACTTGGGAGAGTGAGCACCAACCTTGACTGAGCAACACAGTAGAACTGGCTCTGGAGGCATTGTACTGATGAGCCAGCCTGAGGGTATGAGAGCTGACTCTGCCTCCTACTGATTGTGACACTGGGTGGCCTAGCCCGAGCAGTGCTGGAGAGCTCACCCTGGTGGTGCAGATAAGGGAGAGCCTGCAGGGTAACCAGCTTAGCTACCATTCAGGCCCACATCCAGGGTTCTGAGTTGGCCCACCCCCAAATCTACATCATCTGCAAACAGCTGGAATGTGTGAAGGGCCAGTCTGCTGTTAAAGCTGCAGGATCTCCATGACATAGGGCAACAACAGGATAACTGGGAGGAGTCCCGATGAGGAATCAATATTGATGGTGTCACAGAAGCCAGAGATCTAGAGTCCAATGACTCATTGCAATGAAAATTTGCAAGGGAAGATGTGTAGACAGAAGGATACACTATGGGACACAGTGGGACACACTACAGCTTCCACGATGAGATGTTTTCTATGCTTTGTTTTGCTTGTATTTATTTGCTTGTTTACTTGCTTGTCTGTGTTTTATTTTGGGGAAGAGATTCCAAGGGTGAAAGGCAGATACAGAGGGACAGGGAGATGAGCAGGACTGGGGTACATGATGTGAAACTCACAATGACTCAGTAAGAAGATTTTTAAAAAGAATATTTTGGCTGGAAGCTGTAAGGCTAAAAGCAGAAGATACTGCACGTAAACATGAATCAAGTTGACAAATTTACCTCACACGGGAAAATGGATTCACAGTTCTAACACTACCCTCCAGGTGTAGTCGGGTTGAATAAATAAATCAATAAGCTGCCAATAACAGAGGTTGGTTTCTCACAGAGAGTGAGCTACAGTCAACTCTGCTACAGCCTGGCTTTATGTGTGTGTGTGTGTGTGTGTGTGTGTGTGTGTGTGTTTAAATTGCACTGTGCAGACACGCACAATAAAAACGGTAGGGGTGGCGGGGAAATGAGGTTGCAGGTGCCGATCTCCAAACATCCTCCACAGTACATTAGATGTGGAAAAAAACTCCATAAAAACAGCAGTCTTGCTCAGCCTAAATGGTTGCAGAATATTGTTTTAAAGTTTTAAATTACATTATTTTGGGGAGGGCACATAGCACAGCGAATATGTGAGGTCAAAGGTCAAGTTACAAGAGCTGGGTCTCTCCTTTCATTATGTGGGTCCCAGGATCAAATTCAGGTTGTCAGGCTTGGCGGCAAACACTTTCAGCAGCTAAGCCATTTCATTGGCCCTTACACTATTATAATTAATATTGTGATGTTATAAGTCATCTGGTTTTAGAAACATGGGAAGTTGATCTGTGAACTTGGTCCTCAGAGATAGTGCAAATTTTGAACCCTGGTGGAGTGATGGGCAGGCTTTGAGGACCCCTGAGGGGAAGCTGTCCTCACCACCTGTGGATGAGCATAGCTTGGAGCCCGCCCATAGCTCCTCCCTTGCCTTTCATCCACTCGCTTGTCAAGCTTTCCCTTACTTTGATTGACAGCTCTCTCATGGAAAACATTTAAAATAAATCTAGAATCTTAACATACCATATAGCCTTCTCCCATTAGATTTTTAAAATGATGTTCATTTCTTATTGGTCTGTGTGTGGAAGCACAAGCTACAGCACACGTGTAGAGGACAGAGGACAACTCTTGAGGATTGATCCTCTCCTTCAACCTTGTGGGTTCCAGGGGAGGGTCAAACTCAAGACACCTGGCTTGGTGGCAAGTGCTGTTACCCCATGGGCCGTTTCGGTGGACCTTCAACTTCAGTATCCATTGTTTTTGGCAATTCATCAGCTATTCTGTTAGCTGGATGGACACTGTGCACACAGCTAAGAGCTTTGGACATCAGTCGTGCTTACAACCACTGACCCAGCCACTCCTCAAACCACAAGGACCAATTCTACTGAAGTTCATAAGCGGTGTTTTCCTTCTGATTATGGAGAAGAATTCTCCTGACTTTTTCTGCTTCCCTCCTATCCATTCACCTGGCCATCTTCTCATTTCCCAGCAGCCTCCAGGCCTCTTTCTCTTACAGTTTCACCACCCTCATTTGTCTTCCTTCATGGATTGTTGCCGAGGGTCTTCATGGTACTCCCCTTTGGTTTCTTGCTTGAGAGAGCCCATGTTCTTTTTTCCAAAAGCACTTTACTATTCCCCACCATTATTTCCAGTTTGTCTTTCACATGCCACTTTACTTTTGCATTGGATGCTTGGTGCTTGTTAACTTGGACATACAGATGTATTAAGAATATTGAAGATTTCATATTTATAAGTTAATCTGTGGGTTTAGATTTTAACAAACAAACAAACAAACGAACAAACTCCTTTAATAAGTGTACATAAATGCTTTAACCTTCCTTTTAGCCCACCACCCACCGGAGGCGGTAGAAAGGTTAATATGGCAAAGGAGGATGTGGACCTGTTTAGAGTTCTTTGGATTGAACCAAATCTTGTCAGGATATCAGCAGTTTAGTTCACACTAATCAGCAGCAGTAGCTTGATCCAGCAGAAACTGTGAGGCTCTGCCAATCAGTCTGAGTCCACAGAAGCAGTAAGAAGCCATTGGAATGCCATCAAAGTTCATTTCTCTCTACAAAGTCAAGACAATGACTAGCAAAGAGTGGCAAGGCGAACCAATACCACACAGGGTGTCCACTGTCTGTTGGATTACATTTATGTCCTTTTCAAACATCATGTGTTCTCTCAAGCAGCCATCAAGCAAAACATCACATGTCCTTTATCCAGACTGCTTCACTCAATTTCTCCTGAATTGCTGTGCTTGGCTTCAAACTAACTCTAGCAATCTGTTTTGATCTTCTGGCGCCTTCTAATTCTCTGGCTTGTTCTGTCTTTGACTGTGTCTAGCCTTTCTCTGTACAACTGTCTCAGTAAAACTGCCTCCTCTCTCTGTCTCTACACAAAGTAGCTTCCCTTTCCTCTCTCTTCTCATGAGAGTGGGACATGCCCCGTTCTGTTAAATTTTTCTGATTCATCATTTTGTTTGCCTCTCAGTTAGACATCACTTTTAAACATGGGTGCTTCCTTCTATAAACTAACTTTACCTTCATTGTTTAGTATTAAAGTGTGTATTAAGTGCATGTCTATATTTCAACCAGAGGGATTAAATGTGTGTGCTGAGAACTGAGCCACACCACAACTAGTAATGTTATTTTAGTAAATAACATAATCTCAAGGTTCAGCACATACCAAGATCAAATATCCTGCAACAGTGGATGTGTCTCAGTTGGTAGGATTTTGGCATCTCAGGCATTAGGTCCTATAAGGCAGACATAGTGGTGCACACCTGTAATGCTAGCACATTGGGAGGTAGAAGGCAAATGATCAAATCCTAAAGGTCATCTTCATCCACATAGTGAGTTTGTGCCCAGCCTGAGATACATGAGACTTTATCTAAGAAATGGAAGAGGGGAGATGGCGACTACTATCTGAGGAGTGGCATTTTAAATTTGTTTTTAATTTGGTATATGTTGCGGGCAGGTGATATATACAGTTGCCTGTGGAAGGTGGAAAGAGATGTCAGATATCCTCAGAAATTGGAGTTAAAGGTGCTGGGAAACAAACTCCCGATTCTCTGGGAAAGCAGCACATGCTATGAACTGCCCAACTCTGTCTAACCCTCAGTTCATTTTTATTAATTTACAATCAGCTGTTTTTAATATACCTTGATGGTTTTCCCTTATTGTTGTCATGTTAATTTGTTTTATTTAAAGCTCTTTGGAATATATATATATATATATATATATATATATATATATATATATATATTTCTACTGAAATACAAACCTTACATATATCTAGATACTGAAAAAAAGATCTTGAAACCAAGTAAAATATACCATGAGCTGAGTTGTAATAATTTGAGCCTGAGTAAGATAATCCAAACCAGACTTTAAGCACAGTGTGGAACATTCATTCTTGAAGTGTGTGCTAGGTGTTCTATCAATTTGAAATCAAATAGTCATTTAGTGTGGAGCCTAGAAGTACACAAGTAACATGGCAAAAGCATTATTCCTTAGGATATTTTTCTGAATTAGCAGAGTGGGAAGCATCAGAATTGAAGAGCTTGCCTCTGATGCTTTTTAAAAAACTGGGCGGCCGGGCGGTGGTGGTGCACGCCTTTAATCCCAGCACTTGGGAGGCAGAGGCAGGCGGATTTCTGAGTTCGAGGGCAGCCTGGTCTACAGAGTGAGTTCCAGGACAGGACAGGGCTACACAGAGAAACCCTGTCATGAAAAACCAAAAAAAAAAAAAAAAAAAAAAAAAAAAAAAAAAAAAAAAAAAAAAAAAAGCTGGGCACAGGATTCTAAAACATGTATGCATAGGTGAGAGCAAAGTCAGAGTTTATTGTGGCTAAACTGAACAAGAAGAGACAATGGGATTTCATTGCTGTCTTGCAAGATGTCTTTGAAAAAATCTTCTTTATTTTTAAGTTATTTATATGGATCATTTGCCCATGTGTGTGTCCATGCACTGTGTGCTCAAAGAAGCCAGAAGAGAGGGTTGACTGTCCTAGAACTTCAGCTGTGAGCTGGTACATGGGTACCAGGAAGTAAACCTGGGTCCTCCGGTGGAGCTATTGCTGAGTCATCCCTCTAGCCACCTGTGAGGCGCTTCGATTCCTTTTATCTCATGGAAGGAAGAAGGAAAGATGCTTCTGAGGGACTCCTGCCATTTCAATCTCGGAATTCTGAGGGTGGGGCTCATGCCTGTCATTCTAGCACTTGGAAAGCTAAAGTGGGAAAGTTGCAACAAGCCTGAGGCCAACTTGGGATATGCAGCGAGTTTTAGGCCAGCCTAGGCTTCAGAGTAAGACCTTTTCTCAAAAACCAAACAAACAAGGTAGGTATAGTGGTGTGTATATTCCTTTAATCCTAGCACTCAGGAGGCAGAGGAGGCAGGACTCAGAGACTGAGACCAGCCTGGTTCTCTCTCTCTCTCTCTCTCTCTCTCTCTCTCTCTCTCTCTCTCTTTCTCTCTCTCTCTCTCTCTCTGTGTGTGTATGTGTATGTGTGTGTGTGTGTCTGTGTGTAAGTGAATGGGGAGGGAGAGGTAGAAGGAGAGGAAAAGAGAATCAATAAGCAATTAATCTATTGATGAAGATCAGCAGGACATATTGACAACTTCCAATGCTTACATAAATATTTCTGATGAACTATTAATTCCAAGCCTTTTTATAAGAGATGACATAGGTGTTTGGTCTCAAAGAAACCTTGGACAGACAAGTCTCAGTACCTGTGGCTCTTCCCAACACTTCTTACCCCAGCCCCTACCCTAAACCTCTCCGAGCCCAGGGCCTAGGCTTCCCTCCCCACAAACTGTGACCACTAGATAACCTGAGCCATTTTGGCTACCAGGTCTCTTGGTCTCTTGGTCTTCTGGCTTACTCTTGGCTCCTGGTTCCTCTCCTGGCTTCATCCTCTCTCCTCTCCTCTCTTCTTCTCTTGTGTAGCCCCCCCCCCCCCCCCCCATGACCTGTTGAATCTGCTGACCACGTTCAGTCTAAATACTTCCAGATATCTCTGGCTGTGTTCTTCCTCATATCTACAATAAACCTTTCCCTTAACCATATCTTGGAACAACCATGTCTTCATTTTTTTAATTCAATAGGAAATTATATTATTTGCAAATTGTGTAAGTATCCACTCAATAAGAACAATCCAGAATGCCATCAGCAGAAATAGAAGTAACCAACCCCAGAAGCCTTCTTTTTGCACAATGAGGTTAGCAGAGAAAGTGGTAAAACGTTTACCCTCTCCCCCCAGAATACTAGAAAACAAGCAAAAGTGTATACCAATGGCAGGTGTGTGTTCAAGAGAACTCCGAGTGTGTGTGTGTGTGTGTGTGTGTGTGTTTGCTTGTTCAAGAGAATTGCCTGCATGCTGGGAAGAACAATGTGCTTTATGACAGTTTAGCTCACCCCACCCCCAGGCCTATCTCCTTAGCTTCACAGTAGCCTTCAAGGCACTTTGAAAACCACAAGCCCTAAATCACAGTGAGAGCAGCTCTTAGCAGCTCTGGAGAGAATAGAGTCCCAGCTCCTCCACAACCCTTCCCAGCATGCTGTTTGTAGTTGGCCTGTCCGTAGTTTGTTCATTCTGAACAATCACCACAGAAACCTTTAATTTTTTTTTTTTTAATTCAAAGTCAATCAGCAGCAACATAAACATTTGGGATAACCAAGAAGTCACCCAAATGAGTGATTGACAGGTCCAAAGTGACATAACATTTACTATATCCCTCGGAATGCAGAGAGTCAGGTGTAGGTATGGGGAAACTGGGAGAGGGCCTCGTGTAGAAACCTCCTGCAAGGCCTTGAGGCTCAGTGTAGCAGGAAGTGAAACATAAGGCATCAACAAACAGCCTTGGTTCATCGGATACAGAGACCCTCCCTGCAAAGACTGGGAGAGAGGCTTATTGGCTTAAGTCCTGTGTGGTAGTCTTAACAATCGTTAGCTGGTCAGGGAAGTAATCAAGTAGCAACCTCACCAGTCACAGGCTACAAAGAATGAAACCTGCACAGATTAAAATCAAGGAAAAACAACAGCCACTAGCAGCAATAACGATAAACCCTAAACCCGGAGGATCAGACAGCATTCAGTTTCCAAAGATGATAGTGAGTGATCTCATTCATGTTTATTTATTTTGAAATGGGATCTCAGGTAGCACAAGGCTGGGATTACAGGTGTACATCAGCACTCCTGGTTCTATTAGTATTGAGGATGCATGGGGCATCATACATGCTATGTAAATGTTCTGCCTGCTTAGCTACATCTCCAGCCCCATACACTTATTTTAAACCAAGCTTCGATAAACTACTACAAGACAGTCAATCACAAAAGTACCACACACAAGGCACAAAACCAGCCGGCATTCTGTTCTCAGAGAAAGCCAGTGTTGATGGTTCGTTGGCAATCCACAGCATATTCAACGAACTCAGCAGCACCGTGTCTAAAGACACGTGTATCGCCAAATACAGAATAAGAGATAGAAATTATTAAAAGGAATAGAAATTCTGGAGTTGAAAAGCACAGCGACAAAAATCTAAACTTCAGGCTCAGACTGAAGACTTGGATTACCGAAGAGTGAACTAGAAAGCCTAAATACAGGTGAGCTGAGCTTGTAAGTATTGAAACCAGGATGGATAAAAACAAGCTGACATCAAGCTGCTGTAGGACACCACAGAGTTTGTGTGCATGTATGTCTGTGTGTGCGCATGTGTAAGTCTGTGTGAGGATGATAAGAAACCTAGAGGGAGCTGTGGCACAGGACTGAGGGTGGAGCCCAGGGGTGTGGGTGTTGCCCAGGGATGTGGGTGGAGCTCAGGGATGTGAATGGAGCTCAAGGCTGTGGGTGTTGCCCAGGAGTGTGGGTGGAGCCCAGAGGTGCAGGTGTTGCCCAGGGGTGTGGGTGGGGCCTAGGGGTATGGGTGGAGTCCAGAGGTGTGAGTGGAGCCCAGGGGTGTAGGTGGAGCCTAGGGGTGTGGGTGTTATCCAGAGGTGTGGGTGGAGCACAAACAATGGAGAGCATTGTAATGGTTATATTCATCATCAACTTGACTTGGAGTCACCAGGGGACACCCATCTCTGAGAGAGTCTTTGACAACACTCCCAGAGAGGTTTAACTAAGAAGGGAAGGCTCACCCTGAATGCTCCTGACTCTACCCTGTGCACTCTAAGTAGAAGGTGGGCAGAGGATCACCGGAATCCATCTCCTTGCTTCTTGACAGCAGATGCCGTGGGAGCAGCTGCGTCATATTCCTGTCCGCATGCTCTCCCGACCATGATGGCCTCTAGGTTGTAAAGTCACAAGCCACAATAAATCCTTCTTGCTTTAGTTGCTTCTTGGAGGTTTGGTCACAGCAAAGAGAAAATGAATGCACACAATTGGGTTTCTATGAGGGTAGGCACTGTTCACAACTGTAGACGGGGAGTGGTCCAATGGGAGAGGTTGAGCTAGAAAATCAGCACATCTATAAACAAACCCAAATAGTAAGCACATAAATAAGACCACAGCAGTAATTCCTGGTGTATATAATTAACATTATGAGTAAGATTAAGTGGGCCTGCACACTTTGGAAATGTAAACATCTCCATCAATTCAATCAGACCAAATAATGGCCACAGCATAACTTACCTTGGTAAATAGAAGCGTGTATTGTTTTTCTGTCTCAGCAACTAACTAATCAACCCTCATTCATAAAGGGAGCATAACTCTGATTGAATATAAATTCTGGATAGGAAAGATCTATTATACAAATTTCCTAGCTGATTAGATGCAAAGGTACAATCTTGCTACTGACCCCTTCTCCCTGACCGACTTCATCAACAGGGAAAATGAAGGCAGACCACTGATTGGAGGGCAAACCTGAAAAGGATTAAACACGTCGCGTGGCATTCTAAAACACTGTCATTACGGTGCAATTAACCACCCTGCATATTAACGTGCAACTCTGAAATGTGTTCAGACTCCCCAATTATAACTAGTTATTCTTCAAAGAATTTTGCCGCCCACATTGAATTTCTCTGGTGCTTCTTTGTTATAATTCAGGTGTGACAGTCACTAATATCTCTAAAAGGACAGTTAATAAAAAGTAGACATTCTTTCATTCTTTACTGTAAACCTAACACACACATGCCAGGTAATACCCAGCCATCAGGACTAATCATCATGTTTCAGACAGGCAGGTCTATTATGCAATTGGACTTTGCTCCCCCGCCCCCTTTTAAAACACACTTAATGGTCAGCTATAAAGACACAGTGTGAGTGAGGTAGGGATAAGGCCCAGATGAGAGTAGTCATCCATTTCTGTTCTGAATTTTCCCAACTGAGTAAGTTGCTTAGGTTGGTCTCAATTACTTCATTGATCAATCAGGGGTCAATCAGGTCTCTGCATCACTTGAGGATGGCAACTGGGCATGTGACTTGGTCCATCTTGCAAGCATGAGAACCTGAGTTTGAACCCAAAAGCCCACAGGTGGATCCCTGGGACTTGCTGGCCTGTCAACCTAACTGACAAATCAGCCACTTGCAGGCCAGTAACAGAAAACAGAAAAAATAAGGGTGGCCCCTTGAGTAACAACACCTCAGCTGACTCCTGACTTCCATGTTCAAACATATACACTTGCATGGATGCACACACATGCATGCATTCATGAGCATGCGTGTGCACATGCATAACACAGCACACACAGACATGCGCACAGACCCACACACATGCACACATATGGATGCTCACCCATGCATGCTCGAGCACACATGTGCACACAAACATGCACAACATAGCACACACCAGAGCGCACAGACACACACACACCAACTTAATAAGAGAACTGTACAAAAGTTGGTCATTATCTTAGTTTCTTTTCCTGTTCTGGTGATAAAATATCCCAACAAAAGCAACTTAAGGGAGAGAGAGTTTAGCTTAGTTCAAGGTACAGTCTAGCATCATAAGAAAGTCAATTCAGTAGGAGCTTGAAGCAGCTGGTGATGTCAAATCCACACTCAGGAAACAGTAAGTCCCATGCTAGCTTACCCCTGGTCAGTTTCCCTCTCCGTTTACACAATCCAGTATCCCTGTCCCAGGGATGGTCCAACTTACTATGGGAAGGTTTTCCCACACCAGTTAACATAATCAAGATAACTCCTCATAGGCATCCTTGTGCTTCATCTTCTAGGTGCTTCTAGATTCTGTCAGGTTGACAGCTCACCCTAACACCACAATCATTCTATCCAACTCTGTGGTACTCTTCTATTACAGGTACAGATTGTGCTTCAGAGCTGGTGGAAAGAGACAGAGGGGTGGATGACATCATGAAAACAGTGTCTTCCAGACACGTCAGGACTGACCCGCCTATGAGCTCACAGAGTCTGGGGTGACATGCACAGGGCCTACACAGGTTCAAGCTAGACAGAGTTTCAGGACTGAGGCAGGAGAAGTGGGTATTACCTTCCATTCCTAGCCAAGAAACTTTCTACAATTGGCAGCTGCATCCAAAGGGGGAAAAAAAAATCAATGGAGTCTCACTGCTATACAAACCACACTCAAGGACAGGCCCTCTGCCCAGCAGTAGATGTCCAGTAGAAGCTAACCAATACAAAACAAACCCAGTGGTGTTCGGTAGATTTTTTTTTTGTCTCATACTGCTTTGTTTGGGAATCTTACTGGTCCTTTGCTCACATATTTTTGTTTCCAGTTTTATGTTTTTATGGATTTTGGTTTTGTATATGAGTGTCTGGTGTATGCTTCTTTTGTGCTTTTCCAATTTTTTTTCTTATTTTGGTTTGTTTGATTCTTTTATTTGTCTATTTGTTTTATAAAGAGAGATCTGGGGCATGGAGTCAGATGTAGGGAGACAGGGAGAATCTTGGAGGAGAAGAAGGGGAAGCCATTATCAGAATATATTGTATAAGTTTTCAATTTAAAAAAAAAAAAAGCAGGGGGGCTGGAGAGATGCCTCAGTGCTTAAGAGCCTGGGCTGCTCTTCCAGAGGTCCTGAGTTCAAATCCCAGCAACCACATGACAGCTCATAACCATCTGTAATGGAACTATCTGATACCCTCTTCTGAGTGTGTATGAAGATGGTGACAATGCACACACACACACACACACCCTTCACACACACACACACACACACACACACACACACACACACCCTTGAAAAAAGCAGGGATAAATAGAAAGCACAGAAATATTTAGGGTCATAGAGCTATAAAAAATATCTTAACTATAGTGCAAACCAAACAGGAAGAAGGCAGTCATAAGCAACTGATATACTCTATGTACCAATTTTAGTGGAGACCCACTAAAGGTCACCCTATGTTTCAGGCAGCAGAGAGATTAAAACAGGATAGAAAATAGCAGGTTGTATGGGAAAATAATAATGAAAATTCATGGAATTTTCACTAGCTTTCCAATAGTGGCAGAATATTTCTACAAAGACGTGGGCCATGCTCACCTTTGAAATTACTGGATAAATTATGTTTTATCTTTGGCCAGACAGAACCACAAGAAGAGATAATGTCTTGTTTTAATCATCTGCAGTAAGCACAATGCTTTTTGGTTTTTCTTTTCTTTTAGTCTTTCTTTTTTGGGGAGAAGGGTGGAGGGGTTGAGACATGGTTTCTTTGTGTAGCCCTGGCTGTCCTGGAACTTACCAGACTGGCCTCAAACCTACAGAGATTTACTCACTTCTGTCTCTAGAGTGCTGGCATTAAAAGTGTCCACCACCACTCTCCAGCCACAATTCTTGGTGTTAAGAACTTTATGGACCCAGCTCATCTCTTTCCTTTCAACCCTGTCAGCCTTTCCTTGGAGTCTGTCCCCATTCCTTTACGTCAGCACCATGCCCAGAAATGGTCTCTACCAGGGACCCCCAGTGGACACACGATGCTGGAAGTCGGGTAGGCAATATTCACTATCCTTCCAAATCTCTATTACACTCTGTTCAGACTTGCTCTTAGTCTTGTACCAACCTTGCAGGAGCCCCTCTTCCCTCCACATTCCATTTACTGGAGACCCCACCTCATGGTATAGACACTGGGTCCTCCAGTCATTTCATCCCTCATTTCAAGACTTATTCTTTGTCCTACTGAAGCCTACTTGCCAGAGCTACTCCTCCTACCACACTTCCATCCCCTGAGGAAACTACATCATGATATGGACCCAGTTCCCTGATTTCTCTCTCCCATAGCCCCTCTTTCAGGCTTTCCTCCGAGCCTGGCTCCACTCTTTTCTGCCACCCACCAACCTACAAAAGCACTCTCTACTCCAAAGCCAGCACCCTTGCTTAGCATCCAGAGAGGACAGCAGCAGAAAACGAATGGAGCAGCCACCATCAAAGACAACACCAGACACCAACACTCACCATCAAAGACAACACCAGATACCAACACCTTGAAACATCTGACGTCATAATTCCAGAGGACTAGACACCAGCACAAAAACATGAACATGATCAGCCAAGAGAATCTGCCTACACCAGAACTCAATAAAGCTAATGCAGTGAGTCCTGAGAAATGCAATATAGGTACGCACAAAGCAGGGGCTCCAAAATAATTATTAATTAAAGGTCTGAGGACCTTTAAGAGAATATGAATAGATTCCTTAATTAAGATAATAAAAACACAGACCAACGAATAAAACAATGAAAGCAATTCAACACACAAAGTTAGAGTTTAACAAAGACACAGAATCACCAAAGAAAACCCAAACTGAAATAAAACTGAAAATGAAATGTTAGGAAGTCAAACAAAAACCTCAGAGGCAAGCCTCACCATAGAATACAAGACATGGAAAACATAAACTCTGGCACTGAAGACAAGGTAAAAGAAACGGATACCTCAATCACAGAGAATTTTACATATGTATAAAATCAGGCACAAAACATCCAGGAAACTTAGTACACTATGAGAAGACCAAATCTATGAATAATAGGGATACGGGAAAGAGAAGAGATCTAGGTTTAATAAAACCACAGAAGAAAAATATCTCAACCTAAAATAAAATAAAATAAAATAAAGAGATGCCTGTTAAGGTACAAGAAACATACAGAACACCAAGTAGACTTGACCAGAAAAGAAATTCCACAAAGCACAAAATAACCAAACTATTAAGCATGTTGAACAAAGAAAAGATATTAAAAGTTGAAAGGTAAAAAGACTAAGTAACATATAAAAGCGGGCCCATTAGATCGACACCCAACTTCTCAATGAAGACTCTGAGAGCCAGAAGGGCCTGGACAGATAAATGTTCTAAAAACTTAGAGAGACCACAGATGCCAGCCCATACTACTAAAATGTAGTCATTTTAATATCTGACAAAATAGACTTCAAACCAAACTAATCAGAACAGGGAAGGACGTTGCATACTCATTTTTAAAAAGGACACTGCAATTCTAAACACTTATGTACGACACACAAGGGCATCCAAGTACATAAAAGAAACACTACTACAGATATACCCAGTTCTTACCAATAGATTGGTCATCCAGACAAAACCTAAGCAGAGAAATGCTGGGATTAAATAACATCATAAATCAAATGATCATAGCAGATGTCTATAGACCATTTCATCCAAATGCAAAAGAAGACATTTTCTTTTCATGGGACTGTCTCCAAAACTGACCACATACTTGGACATGAAGCAAATCTCAACAGATATAAAGAAAATTGAAAAAAAAAAAAAAAAAAAAAAAAAAACCACCCTGCATCCTGACTCTCATGGATTAAAATCGGATATATCGGATATCAGCAACAGAAACAAGAGAAAGTATACAATCTCACAGAGACTGACTAACCCATTACTGAATAAAAAAATGGGTCAAGATAGAAATCAATACGGAAATTTAAAACTTTTGAGTGAGAACTGAATGAAAATCAAAATACAGCATATCCAAACTTATGGGAAACAATAAAAGTAGTCCTAGGAAGTAGAGGTATTTGAATCCAGCAGCATGGCTGCTCTGGCAAGGGATCACATTCAAAAAGCTAGGTCTGTGTGATCTAGCTAGAATACAGACATGCCACATACTTTTAATCCCTCTGGCTGGAATACAGACATGTCCTTAGTATATACATTTAAGGTAAAATTAGTTTGTAGAAGGAAGCAGCCATCTAACTGATGGGCAAATGGATGAATCAGAGAAAGATTTGACAGAATGAGTCAAGATACTCCCAAGTCTCACAAAAACAGCACAAGAAAGAGAAGCTATTTAAGAGCAATGCAGGGAAAGTCAGTCAGTTGGGAGTCCATGCAGTGAGTACAGTGCAGTGGAGTTGTGTTTGTGAGTTCATGCAGTTCAGTGCAGGTCAGCAGAGGCAGGTGAAGCCAGAGAATAAGAAGGAGCCAGAAGATTAGAACAAATTGCCAGAGTTAATTTGAGGCCAAGCAGAGCAATTCAGTGAGATGTTGAGAGAAGCCAGATTGAATCAGTCATCTTGGAGAGGAGTTTGAGTCAGAACAACTGAGTTAACCAGCCAGCTGGAGTTCAGAAAAAAAAAAAAAAAAAAAAAAAAAAAAAACTAGAAAAGGTGAGTTAATTCAGAAGTAAGCCCTTGAGACAACAATTACTTCTAACAAAAACAAACAAACAAACAAACAAACAAACAAAAAACAAAAGAACTTAGAGACAAGTTCATAGCCCTAACAGTCTACATTAAAAAAAAAAAAAACTGATAAGTGCACTCAGAGCTGAAATCAATGAAATGAAGACCATACATACATACATACATTAAAATTAAAAATAAATTAATAAAACAAAGAGTTGATTCTTTAAGAAAATCATTGACAAATTGTTAGCGAAATTAACTAAAAGACAGAGAAAAAAGATCCAAAATAATAAAATTAGAGAGAAAAGATGAAACTGAGGAAAAATGACACTGAGGAAACCCATAGAGTCATAAGGACATACTTTAAAAATATTTATTCCCCCCAACTGGAAAACTGAAAAGAAATGGATACATTTCTTCATATACATGATATATCAAAGTTAAATTAAGATCAAATAAGACAAGGATGTTCACTCTCTCCACACCTATTCAATATAGTACTTGAAGTCTTAGAGCAACAATCAGATCAAGGGGCTACAAGTGGGAAAAGGATATGTCAAATATCTTTATTTGCAGATGATAAGATTTTATACAGGAAAGACCTTGAAGATTGTAGCAGCTGATAAACACTTTTGGTAAAGTGCTAGGATACAGAGTTAACAGAGAGATAGAGTATCCATCTATATACAGTCTGAGAATGATATCAGGAAAACAGAGTATCCATCTATATACAATAACAAAACAGGCTAAGAATGATATCAGGAAAACAGATATAGTGTCCATCTATTTACAAGTAACAAAACAGGCTGAGAATGATATCAAGAAAACACACAGATACAGTATCCATCTATATACAAATGACAAAAGAGGCGAAGAATGACATCAGGAAAACAGTACCTTTCACAATAGCCTCAGGGGGAGAAAAAAAAAAAAAGGATAGCTCTAACCAAGCAAGTGAAAGACTTGTATTATAAAAACTTTAAGACATGGAGAAAGACATAAGAAGATGGAAAGATTTTCTGTGTCCATGAATCAGTAGGACTAATGTTGTGAAAATGGCCATCCTACTGTGGTGGTTTGAATAGGTATTACTGTCATAGGCTCATGTGTTTGAATGCTTGGCCTATAGGGAATGGTACTATGGGGAGGTGTGGCCTTGTTGGAGGTAGGGTGTCACTGTGGAAGTGGACCTCGTATATGCTCAAGCCATGCCCAGTGGGACAGTCTCTTTCTGCTGCCTGAGCATTATGATGTAGAATTCTCAGCTCATTCTCCAGCGTCATGTCTGCCTGCATGCTGCCATGTTTTCAGCCATGACCCTAATGGACTGAACCTCTGAGACTCTAATGGACTGAACGTCTGAAATTGTAAGCCAGCTCAAATTAAGTGTTTTTTTTTAAAGCTGCTATTGTCTTGTTATCTCTTCACAGCAATAAAAACCTTAAGACACCTACTCAAAGCAATCTACAGATTATGTGCAATCCCCATTAAAATTCTAAAAGAATTCTTCATAGAAATAGAAAAAAGCAGTTTTCAACTTCACATGGAAACACACACATACAAAAACAAACTCAACAACAACAAACAAACAAACAAGATGTTTAAATCAATCCTGAAGAATAAAAGAACTGTTAAAAGCCTTGCTACCCAGATTTTAAATTGTATTACAGAGCAATAGTAATAGAAGCAGCATGATATTGGCATAAAAACAGGCATGTTGTTGGTGATCAGTGAAATAGAATTGAAGATCAAGATATAAGCCTTCATGCCTTCGTAAATGATTTTTTTTTTTTTACAAAGAAGCCAAAATTACCCAGTGGAGAAAAGATGGTATCTTTAACAAATGGTCCTGGTGTTGGGTGGCTGCTTGTAGAAAAATGCAAATAAATCCATATCCATCACCCTGCATAAAACTCAACTCTAAATAGATCAAGGAGCTAAACATAAGGTTTGAAGCATGACTCTGATAATCGAGAAAGTGGGGAGCTCGGTTTTTTAACTCATTGGTACAGGAACAGACTTTCTGAACAGAACACCGATAACACAGGCACTGAAATCAATAATTAATAAATGAGACCTCATGAAACCAGAAAGCTTCTGTATAGCAAAGGACACTATCATTTGGACAAAGTGGTGGGCTACAGAATTGGAAAAATGTTTACCAGTTACACATCTGACAGAGGCAATGAGTGACTCTCAGGAAGCAGCATCTCACAACAGGACTGGCTCACATTTGACCTTAGAGACTGTGGCAGCATGCACAAGGACTGCACAGGTCCAAGCCAGATGGAGTCCCAGTGCTGAGAAGGGTAAGTAGGTATGGGCCCCCACCTCTAGCCAAGAAGCTATGTGTCCGTGATACCACTAGCAAAGGAAAAACCAGTTCTCACCAGTATAGTCTCAGTCATTTACAATCACATGTCAGGGAAGCCCCAGGGTTAACTACTATCTAGGAGTAGTTAACCAACATAAAAAACAAAACAAAACAAAACAAAAACCTCAATGCTACAATGTCTGTGGACTTTTTTGTTTCATTTTGTTGTTTGCACTTTTTAAAAAATTAAAATAACAAATAGAGTTTAATACTCATCACATAAGTCAATATATTTAGATTGATGTTTAGTTGCCAGATAATCAGTACACTATTGATATCCCATCAAAGACTCAATATCTTTGAGGGCACTTAAAGACATATCATAGGAAATACAACTATTGAGAGTTTTAAGAAAATCAATTTCCAGAATTTTAGCCATAAAGTACAGGATCCCCATGCTACAGCCCACAGACCCAAAGAAGATAAATAACAAAGAGGACCCAAGGGAGGATGCTTGAATTTTACTCAGAAGGGGCAGTAAAATAGTCATGAAGGGAGGGAACTGGGTAGGAGAGGGAATACGGAGGGGAGGGGGGGGGGAGGGGGATCTGGTGTATGGAGACAGGACCTGGAAAGAATGAAAATTAGTGGCAGAGTGGAGAAGAGCATCTGTAGCGTGTGCCAGAGACCCAGAATGGGGCGAGTTCCAGGGGGTCTATGAGGGTGACTCTAGCTGAGACTCGTACCAGCAGGGGCTATGGAACCTGAAGTGGCCTGAAGTGGCCTGAAGTAGCCAGGAAGGACTCCCAATGGATAAAGGTCAACCCACCCACAAAACCTTTGACCCAAAATATGTCCTTCCTACAAGATATGCAGGGACAAAGATATCATAGAGACTGAGGAAATGGCTAACCAATAACTAGTCCAACTTGAGACCCACCCATGGGCAAGAACCAATTCCTGACACTATTAGTGATACTCTGTTGTGCTTTTAAACAGGAGCCTAGCAGAACATGATTAAAATAGAGCGCATACAATTTTTATAATAAAATGTTTTCCTAAAATTTTACAAAGTAAGATAGATAGAGAAAGAAAGGAACAATGGAGGGAGGGAAGGAAGGGAGAGAGAGAGAGGAGAGAGAGAGAGAGAGAGAGAGAGAGAGAGAGAGAGAGAACTATCATCATACTTGATGGCACAATACTGAAGTTTTCCCCCACAGTCAGCGTAAGAAAGTGATAGTATTCACAGCTTCTGAAATTCAACTTTGCACTAGAAGCCCTAGACAAATCAATCAGACAAGAAAAAGAAACAAATATTACTTAAACTGGAGAGGAAGAAGTTACAACAGTCTTTTCCTCAAGTGACATGATTCTGTAGATAGAAAACCCTAAAGTAATCCACAAAGAAAACTCTTGGAGGTGATAAATGATTTCTCCATCATTGTATGACATAAAGCCAACATATATATATATATATATATATATATATATATATATATATATATATATATATATATATATATCTCCTATTGTCCTGCTACAAACAAACCAATGAACGATCTGAGGGGAAATACCTGGCACATTTCACCAGCATATAGTTAGGCTTGTACACAAAACACTTCTAAAAGGAAATTTAAAAGAGCTAAATGGTAAGACTGCTATGTTTATGTACTAAAGCTTACTGTCCTTAAGACTCCCTGGGCTAACTACATATTTAACTGCTATTTAACTAGTTTTAAAACCCCAGCTACTTCTTTCTCAGCAATGGGGAAACCCATCTGTATTCGTTAGTTTTTACACTGATGTGACAAAATCCTGGACAAAAACAAAGGAAGGGTTTGCTTTGGATTCATGAGGTCCTAAGTATTAGTCCACTGTCCACCATGGTGGGAAGAGCCAGAGGAAGCAGAGCAGAGATGTGGTGAACTGGAAGCATGTTTGGATGGCTTTTTCATTTCTCCCTTTCCTTCTGTCCATGTCTTCCAGGCATCAGTGCTGCTCACACACAGGGTGAGTCTTTCCTACTCAGCTAATCTTCCCTAGAAACACCCTCATGACACACTCAGAGGGCAACTCTTCACTCCCCTGTGTCACTTCAGATACGTTGACAACGAAGACTTAATCATCACACCGTGAGTTCCCATGACACTGCAATGATCCAGTGATTCCACTTCTGATACACAACCAAGAGAGAGGAAAAGCAGGGTTTCACAGAGACATTTCTAAACTCGCGCACTATTGTCCATGAGAAAAAAGTGGTAATCCACCTGTCCATTGGCAGATGAAGATAGTACAAAAGTACTCTGGATTATCGGTCCTTAAAAAAGGAAGGAAGGAAGGAAGGAAGTTAGTTCTAAATGGATGCTATAATACAGACAAACCTTGAGTAAAGCCAGGAAAGAAGAGATACCATTGGTTCCACTTCTGTGTGATATCTACATAGTCCCATTCACAGATCCAAAGTAGCACGTGCTTACTACAGGCTGGAGGAAAGAGTGTGTTAGCAACTGATTACTGGGTACAGAGACACAGTCTTGCTAGTTTTGATAGTTTCATGAAGCCCAGACCAACATCAAACTTACTATACAGTCAAGGATAACCTGTATAATTTATTTTAATTTTTTATTTTTATTTATGTATGTGTGTCTGTAGTGGGAGATATTTAAATCTCCAACCCAATTATGACTGGTCAATGAAAACACAAATCAGTAATTATGAATATATTCTGTAAGCCTAGATTGAGCAGATACCCCTACACTACTCTGTTCCCCAGCTATGAGACCCTTATAACTTGAGGGTTTTCCAGACCCTGCGTCTATCCTTCTACCTTCTGCTTCCCAGTCATCCTCCGTTGTCTTCGCTCCACAATTGTTGTCTCTGTTGTCTTCCTTCTCCATCGTCATCCTCCAGTCTTTATTTCTCCACCTCCCCTTCCTCTGCCCAATCGCTGGCTTCAGCCTTTATTTTACAAATTAAGATGGGCAGAAGGTTCACTAGAAATCACCTGTGTACTGACTCACAACTCCTCTGCAACCCTTCACAGGAAAGGGGAATTAGTATCAAAATACAAGGCTGGGGCTGTCCACAACATGTGTCTGCTTGTGTGCATGTGCACTATGTGTGTGTGCCTGCTTGTATGCATGTGTACTATGTGAGTGTGCCTGCTTGTGTGCATGTGCACTATGTGAGTGTGCCTGCTTGTGTGCATGTGCACTATGTGAGTGTGCCTGCTTGTGTGCATGTGCACTATGTGAGTGTGCCTGCTTGTGTGCATGTGCACTATGTGAGTGTGCCTGTTTGTGTGTATGTGCACTATGTGAGTGTGCCTGTTTGTGTGCATATGCACTATGTGAGTGTGCCTGTTTGTGTGCATGTGCACTATGTGTGTGTGTGCCTGTTTGTGTGCATGTGCACTATGTGAGTGTGCCTGCTTGTGTGCATGTGCACTATGTGAGTGTGCCTGCTTGTGTGCATGTGCACTATGTGAGTGTGCCTGCTTGTGTGCATGTGCACTATGTGAGTGTGCCTGTTTGTGTGTATGTGCACTATGTGAGTGTGCCTGTTTGTGTGTATATGCACTATGTGAGTGTGCCTGTTTGTGTGCATGTGCACTATGTGTGTGTGTGCCTGTTTGTGTGCATGTGCACTATGTGAGTGTGCCTGCTTGTGTGCATGTGCACTATGTGAGTGTGCCTGCTTGTGTGCATGTGCACTATGTGAGTGTGCCTGTTTGTGTGTATATGCACTATGTGAGTGTGCCTGTTTGTGTGTATATGCACTATGTGAGTGTGCCTGTTTGTGTGCATGTGCACTATGTGTGTGTGTGCCTGTTTGTGTGCATGTGCACTATGTGAGTGTGCCTGCTTGTGTGCATGTGCACTATGTGAGTGTGCCTGCTTGTGTGCATGTGCACTATATGAGTGTACCTGCTTATGTGCATGTGCACTATGTGAGTGTGCCTGGTTGTGTATATGTGTACTCTGTGTGTTCCTGCTTTGTGTGCTTGTAACTATGTGTGTGCAAGCTTGTGTGCATGTGCAACATGTATGTAGTGCTTCTGGAAGCCAGAAGAGGGCATCAAAAACACTGGAACTGGAATTACAAAACTTTGTGAGCCTGCCTGGTGTGAGGATGAAGCTGAACCCATCACTATAAGAGGAACAAGTACCCTTACCCACTGAGCCATCACTCCAGCCCCAACCTTTGAACTTCTGATCCTCCTACCTCCATTTCTCATGCTCGGATCAAAGGTATGCACCACCATGCTCAGCTTGTGCAGTGCTTGAAATTGAATCCACAGCTTCGTGTAATGTAGGTGTCTTAGTCAGGGTTTCTATTCCTGCACAATATATCATGACCAGGAAGCAAGTTGGGGAGGAAAGGGTTTATTCAGCTTACACTTCCGCATTGCTGTTCATCACCAAAGGAAGTCAGAATTAGAACTCACACAGGTCAGGAAGCAGGAACTGATGCAGAGGCCATGGAGGGATGTTACTTACTGGCTTGCTTCCCCTGGCTTGCTCAGCTTGCTCTCTTATAGAACCCAAGACTACCAGCCCAGGGATAGACCACCCACAAGGGGCCCTCCCACCCTCGATCACTAATTGAGAAAATGCCTTACAGCTGGATCTCATGGAGGCATTTCCTCAAGGGAGGCTCCTTTCTCTGTGATAACTCCAGCTGTGTCAAGTCGACACACAGAACCAGCCAGTCCACTAGGCAAGCATCTCTAGCAACCAAGCTACATCCTGGCCCCAAGATTTAGTTTTATAAGATGTAAAGAGCTCTGGAGATAAAGAAATAACTTAATAGTTGCATAACAATGTGAAGGCAATCGATATCACTAAAGAGTACACCTATATACAGTCAAGATGGTAAAGCATATATACCTAAGTTAAAAAAGAAAGAAAAGAAAGAAAGAAAGAAAGAGGTATCTTCCAAATAATGATAATGCTGTGAAGAGACGCCATGACCAAGGCAACTCTAATAAAGGTCAACATTTAATTGGGGCTGGGTTACAGATTCAGAGGTTCAGTCTTCTATTATTACAGCAGAAAGCATGGCAGCACGCCAGTAGACATGGTGCTGGAGAAAGAGCTGAGAGTTCTGCATCTTGATTAGAAGGCAACCAGGAGAGACTGGCATCTCTTAATTTCCAATCAAGTAAATGTTGATAGATACAGTTGTGTTAACTTTTCCTTCGGAGACATGAGCAAATATCTAATTACTCAGACAGGGCATGAATGACAGACCAAAGTAATGATTCTTCCAAGTCTTGCTTGGTGAACCGATGAGTTTCCTCATAGGAGCATAGATGACCCCAGGACAGCTGCATCACTGAAAAGCTCACCCTCCATGACGGCTTCCATGTTAGTGGAGCTCTTCATCAGTTAGCCATTCTGTCTGGCACCTCTGAACCACATGTAATTGAGACAGGGTTATGTGCAGCTGGGAGGGAGGGTTCAGCACTAGGATCTCAGGTGAGTGCCTTTGTATGAGGATGTCAACAGATGTCAACAGATGCAGTCTTAAAGATCTCCCACAGGTCCTCACAGCTTCCCTGGTTTGTGGAGACAGCAATGGCTGTCATGCTGGGAGGACAGCTCTAATAACAACAACTCACATAAAGGAAAGCTGCTGTAGATCTGAGAAGGCACAGAAGGCAGGCACTGCCACCAGGACTCACAACCTTGAGTTTAATGCTGTGTGTTGGAGGGAAACAACCAACTTCCACTGTTTGTCCTCTGACTTCCACGTGGATGCACACACAAACTAAATTTAGCAATTAATTACTTTGAAAGAATTCATGGGAGAGCCACTATAATGTTTAGAATGGTGTTCTGTGATGTTCACAGCAAAAGAGAGAGAGAGAGAGAGAGAGAGAGAGAGAGAGAGAAACACTTTGTAGCACTCAGCTCTAAATAGGATGCCTTCATCAAACCCCTTTTCTCCAGACTAAAATCACACTAAGGGTCAGTCACAACGCAATATATGATCTCCATGGTGATTTTTGAAGCTTCTTCCTTCTCTCCCCCCCCCCCCATTAGTCCAGCAGATGCAGATGACAACATGGGCCAGGGTGTGGGCTCTAGCAAGAAGGCTTGAAGGGGCTTCAGGATTTGTCTTCAAACCCGGAATGAGGAAGGCAGACTTTTCTGCTCCTAGGAGCAGAAGCCATTCTCCGTGTGCTGTTAGATTCTATGTGGAAGAGGAGACAGAAAGATTGTAAGAGCCAGAGGCGTTGTTGTTGTTGATGATGATGGAACAGTACATAATGTTATACAGACTATGTAGTGGAGGCCACCTTGCCTGGAAAGGAAAAGAATTCTCCGGGAAGGGGAGCTGAAATTCCACATTAGTCCCTATCTGACCCCTTTTTGAGGTTAATAGCTATGTAAAAGCTAAATAGTGTTTCAAAATCATTTAAATCTGAAGCAAACCTGTGAAACACCATTATATTCTCCCTACCGTTCAATTCAGAGAGAGAGAAACAGTGCAATGCATTAGTAAGATAGTGCTGCTTGAACTGAGGCAGAGACTGCGTTGTGTAGAAGGAGGCCAATTGGTTGATGCTGACGGTTGTGTTTCTCTGAGACTTAAGTGGTGTGGCTTGCCCTTTCCATAGAAAACTCTATTGAAAAGAGGACGGTTATCTAGACATAAACTTTCAGGCGATATAATAATGGGGAATTTGTCTTGGCTATGCATAATAATGGTGGATTAACATAATATGAACAATGCCGGAGGACCTTGACCGTTTGTCCCTCCATCCAAAACAGATTCCTATGCTCGCCCAGCATTTACTGTATTTCTCATTTTTTAAAATTAGAAGTCAAGGTCTTTAGCGAAGTTGTCTATGCAGGGGCATCTGCTTTGGACAATGTCAGGTTGTGAAGTCAGTCCTCTGCCTAAGGTTCATCCTCCCTCTCACACTGTGAGCAATTTAAAATGCTACAGACTCTCCGTCCCATCAGTGTCTGAGACCTAAGCTAGGGCGGTGAACTTCAAGGCAGAATAGCTATCAGGAAAATGGTTCTGTCTGCTCAAGGCTTGAAGCCTTTTGTATTCCATGTTATCCACCCGAGGTGAAGTTCTTGGGTATTGTGCACACTTCTGCTGCCTTCTTCATTGTCGCCCTGCAGGCGGATGCTGTAGAGACAGGCAGGGGTAGGAAGGCATGACATTTCAGCTTATTATTAATGTTTAGAAGTCCCCTAAATTTCATGCTAAATGCAGCTGCTCCTGTCTTTCTACAGATGGAGAAATAATTCTAAATCTACTGGGCTGGGTCCGGGGGATAGTTCACAAATTATGTGATGTCATCATGTCATCGTCGTCGTCGTCCTCGTCGTCGTCGTCGTCCTCCTCCTCCTCCTCCTCCTCCTCCTCCTCCTCCTTCCTCCTCTTCTCTAAATGTTTAAATCTCAGGTAGTTAATATCTTTTTTCATATGAAATATTTTGATTATATTCTTTCTCCTCCTCAACTTCTCCCAGTTATGTTCTCTCACCTAAACTAAACTGAACTGAAGTGAAGTGAACTGAACTGAACTAAAACTAAACCAAAGTGAAACAAAAAGACCACACAAAACGATGGCGTCTGTTTGGTGTTAGCCAACTACTCCTGCACAGGCGCGCACGGCTGCCCTGGCATAAGGCTGAGACGCCCAGCGACCCTCCACTGGAGGAAACTCCTCTCCTGTCCCAGCAGGCATCAGTTACAAAGAGTTTTTCAGTTATGGGCGGTGAGGCTTTTGCCCACTTCCTCTTCTCAGTGCTGGGATTCTGGTTTGAGTATGTGCAGGTCTCATGTGGGCTCTCCGTGAATTCACGTGTGCATCAGTCCTGCTGTGTCTGGGAGACACTGTTTCCTCAGAGTCCTCTACCTCTGGTTCTTACAATATTTCTGTCTCCTCTTCCACACAGAATCTAACTGCACATGGGGAGCGGCTTCTGCTCCTAGAACGAGAAAAGTCTGCCTTCCTCATCCTGGGTTTAAAGACAAATCCTGAAGCCCCTTCAAGCCTTCTCACTAGAGCCCACACCCTGGCCCATGTTGTCATCTGCATCTGCTGGACTAAAGGGCAGGGAGGGGAGGGGGGAGGAAAGAAGCTTCAAAAATCACTGTGGAGATTATAAATTGGGTCATGACTGAAAATCTGGCCCTTGGTGTGATTTTAGCCTGGAGGTTTCACCTGGAGGGTTTGATGAAAACAACCCGTTTAGAGCTGAGTGCTCTAAAGTCTCTGTTTCTCTGCACATCACAGAACACCATTCTTAAATATTATTGTGGCTCTCCCGTGAATTCTTTGAAAGTAATTAATTACTAAATTTAGTTTCTGTGTACATACATGTGGAGGCCAGAGGCCAATCAGTAAAGGGGGGAGGTAAATCTTAGGCCCTTTCTGTCAGAAGAACTAATTGATTTATAGACAAAAGTAAGAATAATACACTTTACAGTAACAACATCCGCGCTCCCCCCCCCCCCCCGTGTTTTTATCTTTACTTGTTTTTTAAGAGAGTAGTCCAGGCTAGCCTCCCACTCACTATGTAGCTGAGATGACCTTGAACTCTTGGGCTTCCTGACTCTGCCTCCTAAGTACTGAGATTATTGGTGTGTGCCACCATGCTCATTTTCTGTGGTGCTAGAGGTCCAGCCAGGGCTTCTCATGAAGCTTGGTTGGTAGAATGCTTGCCTCCACCGACTAGGACCCATCCTCAGCCTCTCCCTCTTCAACACCATTGGGAAAATGAAACACTGTATTCTATGTCTGTTCTTCAGATAACCTAAGTATGAAACTGGACATCCATGATTAACTTACCTTTGGAGATTCATGTGGAAGATCTCCCCAGCCCATATTCCAGAACCCCAAGGTGGATACTATGTTGTAATGGTAGAGCTTTGAATTGAAAAAATACAAGATCACAAATCAGCACTGATGTGTGTCCTGGTTGGTTTATTTTGTCAACTTGGCATGGATAGAGTTATCTAGTAGCAGGGAAACTCAGTTGAGAAAACATCTCCATATGACTGACCTGTAGGCAAGTCTTTGGGGACATCTTCTTGATTAATGACTGATGTAGGAGGTGCAACCCACAGGACTGCTGCAGATGGCATTGGCTTCTATAGTTTGAGCCAGAGGGAACGAGTCTGTAAGCAGCATCCTTGGTTTCTCCTTCAATTTGGATGTTGTGAGCACCAGGTTTGATGTTATGGTATCTATCTGATGCTGTTTCTTTTAACTGAAAGTCTTATGGGGGTGGGCTGCTCAGGACTCTCTCCAGGGAGTTCCAGCTGCCTTAACTGGACTTCTTGGGCTGACTTGTGCTGGATGTTTATAAGTCCCTGATTGGTTCATGTTTCTCTCTGTCTATCTCTTGCTATAGTTCTTACTTTGGTTTGCTATATACACTTAATAAACTTTCTCATTCACAACCAAAAGTATGAGTATCATAGATCACTCTACATACCCTACAGAACAAGATCCTATATGTAAAGTCAGGTAATTAATAGAAAAACCTTTCAGAATTTGAAGAAGATTATTCAAGGGAAGGCTCTAAATGAGCTGCCAAGCATCACCTTACTGTAAGCAGACTGATGACTACTGTTAAATATACAAAGCTCCTCCCTTCCATGCCAACTGTCAGTCTACTGCGATGATGCAGGGACCATCAGGGTCTCTTCTTGGGATGCTTAGCCTCATTAACAAAACAGGAATAGACTCACTCAAACAGAAACCCGAGTCCAATTTTATTTACACACACACACACACACACACACACACACACACACACACGCTACTACTACCACCACCACCACCACCACCAACAACAACAATAACAAAACAAACAAACGAACAATGAAAAACCCAGGACAGCAACTTCCTCGAGGAAAAGAACGGAGAGGGGAATAGAGAAGAAGCCATGCCATGCAGCAGGCAGGAAGGTTAGCAGATACATGGTGGACAAGAAGAACCTGCTTGGTGGAGAGGAGAGCGGAAGAACAGAATAAATATTGGGGAAAACTGAAGCCTAGGGAAAGCAAGCTTAGGAAATGATAAAGAAAGAGAATGCATGCTTTTCTCCATGGCTATGAAGACTTGTGAAGCTGTGTAGCTGTGGCTGGGTTAGCAGAAGGAATTCTGGGAAGGAAAATATGGTACCTCATTAAAGGACCAATCATTCTTTTTAGCGAGGCCGGAGGTGAACCCACCTTCCCAAGGGTATCCTTGACCAGGTGATCAGCCCGGGCCAGATGGAATGTTAGGTCTCTACCCAGACCAAAGATTCACTCTCTTGGCCAGAGGGTTTTTTTTTTTTTTTTTTTTTTTTTTTTTTTTTTTTTTTTTTTCCTTCTTAATGGGCTTTTATTGCGACTCTAACAGTAACTAATGTAGAGGAAAAGTGGAGATCTGAGCAAAATGGCTAGTGAGTATAATCAGGAGATAATTCATGCCATTTTTCTGTTGGGCACATAGAATCTAGTGATGTCTTTAGCAAAGCAAATGTTTATTAGCGATAAACAGGAAACATATTTAAAGCTTAGTAATAGGTAGCCAACAGATTGTACACGTTACAAAGGCAAACGCAATAATAAAGGAAGGGGAGTTCTATAAAAACGAAATAATCAAAATGGTATTCAGAAACCCATTAGCAAGGAGCCAGGGTGCTAGGAAAAGTAGCACTCTCAATGTAAGCAAAAGACCTCTGCTTTTAAAATCCTTAATGAGGATGAATCAAAAAAAAAAAATACTAAAAGCTTATGGGAAAGTCTTGAATATCAAACTGTCAAAAAATAAATAAATAAAAACTCCCAGGCTGCTGCCTTGATGTCCGTAATGGGCTCTGGAGTCGATCCTCAGAATCTCCTCAGCTCACCCCTCCACGAAGATGGAGGAAGGAGCGGTGAGTTCACGCCTGCGCAGTGGGTTCTCGCTGGTGTTCTTGGTCTCTACCTAAGCCATAGTCAATGCTTCAAATGTCAGGTTCTAGTTGGAAGCCGCAGTGGAGATCTTTTGAGTTTCCTGTTACTGGAGGCTGCTGCCCCTCTCTCTACTGTTTTCCTGGAGTTGCTTGGGTGCCATGTAACCTCCAAAAACTTAAGAGTATCTGTCCTATTACACTTGGTCATGATTTTTCGGGATGCTGAACCCTTTTTCAAGAGGTGCTTGCCTTCTCCCTCCAATAATACGGGAGTCTGTAGGCAGGTGAGGTTCTCTTTCTCCCCCTCCCTCTTCCCTTACTCCTTCCTCTCTCCCTCTCTGTGCCACTCGGTCCCTCTATCTCTGTCTCTCTGTGTCTCCCCCTCCCTTCTTTTTCTCCCCCTCTCCCTACAGAGTTTTGGAGAAAGCAGAACTATATTTGGGCTTTATTTTTTAAGCATTATATTTTCATTTTCCTCTCTTCTATAACAACAAACAGCAATTATCTCTCCTGAATGTCAGTGACATTTTACGAAAAAAAAAATTTAAGTAAAATGAATGTTGTAAGAATTCACTCATTTTTCAGAGTAGTCCGCTGTGCTCTCTTGGTATCAATTATTGCTGTTTCTTCTTATTTGGCACTTTGAATTGATGAAATGCTTTATGTTATTGGATTTGAAAGTGTGTGGTTCAGTGTCTCCTCTAACTACAGTCAAAACAAAATCTGTTCCACGGGGCTTGCAGGATGACTCAGCTGGTAAAGGCCCTGAGTTCAATGCCTGGAACCCACGTGGTAGAAATAGAAAACTGACTCCTGTAAATTGTCCTCTAATCTCCACAAGACAGCTCCAAGGACACCAACACCCTCTCCTGGCTTCCTCAGCTCCCCCCAGCACCCCCTCCCCCAACATGCAGCATATATGCACACAAGCAAACACAAATAAAAATATTTATTTATAAGAGAAAAAATAATTTAGGTGTAGTGGCACATGCCTTTAATCCCAGCATCCAGGGAGGCAGAGGCAGGAGGATGTCTATGAGTTGGAGACCAGCCTGGCCTATATAGCAAATTCTAAGCCAGCCCGAGCTACATAGTGAGACTCTGTTATTACATCATTGTTACAGTCACCATCACCATCACCATCACCATCACCATCACCATCATCATCACAGTAATAATAAAAAGAAGAAATGCATTAATAAATGTTTTTGAGAAGCAGCTGCTTTGTGGCCTTTCTGTGATGATTGACACAGCAGTGTACCAAACTCCAAAAAAGATGCTGAACTCTTTAACACCATCACTTGCTGGCCCTGCACTGGGTATGATTGTTTCTCTCATATGAATGAGGAAACCAGGGCATGGTAAAAGAAGACATTTCCCAGGCATGCATAGATAGTGTGTACCAGGAGTGGGGCTATCCCAGGAGTGGGGCTATCCCAGGAGTGGGGCTATCCCAGGAGTGGGGCTATCCCTCTTCTCTTCTTACAGTCCTTCATCTTCCACATCTATCGGTGAACTTAGAATTTGCATCATGAGAATAGGCATGGGCTTTGGGAACCTCAGGTAATAAAGGCAGGCCAGGCCTGGTGGCTCACTCCTGCCTGGCTATGGAGTTTAGGGCCAACCCAGGCAGTGAGAATTTGTTTCAGAATGAAGGTATGTGTCTGTCTGTGTGTGTGTGTAATACATACTATATATAAATATCTAGTATATGTGTATATATGTGTATATATGTATAATACATATATTAGTATATTATATTGAATATATTTTATTAATAATGTATTATATATTAAGTATGCTGTTACATCTTTAAATGTATGTGTTATATATGATAAATGATGTATTAATACGTTGTTATTATTAAATATATATTAAAATATAATATGGCCAGGGATGTAACTCAGGTGTAGAGAACTTGCCAAGCATGTAAGAGGCCCTAAATTCAGTCTCTACCACACAAAATAACACACAAACAAGATGATAGCAGCAGCCAAGTAGCCAAGCACTTGTGATAATGTCTTTCTCTTCAGCTAGAGGATCAGTGGGGTTTTTATGGGACCTGGGATTTTGCTTCAAAATCTACTGTTAGGGCCTGAGAAACGGCTCAGCGTGTGAAGGTGTTTGCTTGGAAGCCCAGTGTTCTGAGTGTAACCCCTGGGACCCACTTAAAGGTAAGAGGAGAAAACTGAATCTGCAAAGTTGTCCTCTGACCTCCACACGCCCACACAGGCCCTGTGCACATGCATTGCCCCCACACACATCACACACATGCATACACATAAGTTTTTAACAAACCTGGCTTTTATACATCACTAAAATATATCTGAGCTGATGAGGCGATCGTAGTGTTCTTTACTTTAATTCTCTGTGGTATTCTTTTGAAAAACCACAATGTGTCAGCTCAAGAATGTAAGCATGTTCTAAAGGTCTCATCCTACGAAATTAGTGCCCATTGCTTGATTCTGGACAGAAAAATCTTCAATTTCTACCTAAATGTGGGTGTTCATCAGCATGCCATACTTTCAGTCAACCGTGGTCACAATACACAAAGCAAACACTCATGCAAATATCTGTTATAGAACAATAGAGCCAATTAACAAACCAATCCTGCACTTATTTATTTGAAAAATATTTTTTCCACTCAGGCCCTATCTCCCACAGAGAAATATATTGATCGCTTATTCCGTGACAGGTCTTCTCCCAAAGGTGTGACATGCAGCCTGCTAGAGCATTCTCACAAGAAGCTTCGAGGGACTGGCATGTCTCTAGCTTTTGCCAGGGTTGGAGCAATAAGTAACCAGTGGAGCATGGAGGAAAAAGCTCAGCTAGTAAAATGTTTGCCTGAGTTCAATCCCCAGGACTCACATTAAAAACAAAAATTTAGGCATGGTGGTATGCTCTGGGGAGGCTGAGACTAGTGAATCCTGGGACCCACAGCCAGTCTAGCCTACTTGGCAAGTTCCTGGCCAGTAAGGGACCCTCAAAACCAAACAATGATGAGAGGTTGACTGTGCCTGTAAGGTTTTTTTTCTGGCCTCTGTATATACATGTGCACATGCATACAAATGTGTGTGTACATGAACACACACATTGTACATGCATACATATTTGTACATGTACACATACCTATGTGTGCATAGCACATTTGTACATGCACACACACATTTTACATGCATACACACACTTGTACATGCACACATGTGTACATGCACATGTACACATGTATACACGCACACACATTTGGACACATACATGTGCACACAGACACATTTTTACATACACACATTTGTACAGGCACACACATGTGTACATACACCACACAATTTCTACATGCACATACATTTGTATATGCACACACATGTGTATATGAACACACACATCTGTATATGCACACACACTTATGCATGCACACACATTTGTACATGCACACACATTTATACATGTATATATACATGTGTGTGTGCGCACACACACAAAGCATTAAGTGGAGGGACTGTCTTCTCTTCCAATTTATAGCTTTTACACCAGAGAAGAAACTTTGCACCCCTGGGTGTGGACAGCCCAGAAGCCCTGTGGTCATTTCCCAGTAGATCAAAATTTGCTGAAGGGGGTGGGGAAGGGCAGAAAAAGTCATAGAATTGGCAGGGTGAAGAAGAAAGGCCATTCTACTTTTTTTTTAAGTCCTAGGGTTTGGGAAATATTAGTTTAAAGCACATAGTTCCCACCACTATCCCCTTTTAGCTCAATTTAGCTAATTCTCTCTTATTCTAATGGTGCATCCATGTGCTTTCATTAGAAAGTTAATGGTCTCAAACCACTCTCCATGCACACCAAATGACCTTGCTCTGCAGTCCTAACAGCCTTTACGCTGACAGTGTCAAAACCCGTGTCAACGCAGACAATCACACTCAGGGATGGATGCACTCCTCAGATTTTGACTTCATTCTTATTAACAAATCCGTGGGTGCAAGCATCTTTCATACTTCTCATCTCATGATACTTGGATCTCAGAAATGATGAGAGTACCAAACACATCTAGCAGAGAGTAACCCACAAACCCTCTGAAACTGCGTGCAAATTTGCACAGATGCACATCTTGCAAGGGAGAGGATCCGAAACTTTCCACCGATTCTCAGAAACTACAGCTCTCCCAGTTCTAGAATTACTGAGGCTCTGGAGCACCATACAAGGCTTCATTTGGGTCCTTTAAATATCAACCAATGAGCATGGGACACCTTCATGCCCAGTATTTCACTAGACATTGAGACTACAAGGGTGTTCAAGACAAGCATGGCCTGGCACTTTGTACATTTCCAGTCTAGTAGGTCATGCAAACTATGACGCAAAGTGCTAAGTACTGTGGTACTTAAGTTGTGTGGCACTGTGGAGGAACAGGGCTTAGAGGCCACATTAAAAGCGAACCTGACCTCATTGGGAACTATCGGGAAGACCGCAGAGGATGTGAAGGCGCAGCTGGGACCTGAGATACCAATGAAACTTGGTCAGTAAGAGTCAGAGGAAGAAACGCAAATGAACATGGTGAACAGCAAGGCTAAACGCTACGCTGGAATACCCTGCAGGGCTACGTAGACCGGCAAAGGCAGAGAGGGCTCTGCTGTAAAGCCTGGGTGAGTCAGGCTAAAGCACGTGGACCTTTTCTGAGAGCAATAGGAAAATGTAGCAAGACTTCAGGCATGATAGACACGGGGAGCCAAGAACAAAGGCAGAGGGGCTAGGAAGTAGTGGGTGTCAGAGTCTAGTTTGGGACAGTGATCAGCGGAAGCATAGAAAGAAGCAGACAGCTTTGGCATACAGTTGGTGCTCTGTCACAGGGAGGGCCATGGTGCAGAGTGTCTGTGCTTAACTCAAGGTAACTACAGAAACAGTGAAAGCCATTGCCTCAGGAGAGCAGAGCAGGACACATTATGTCCCTCTCTGGCCTCCAGGAGAACATTCAGAGGTTCACGTATGTATTGTGTGAATATACCACACGTTGATATACACTCACACGCTAAACTTCTCAAAAATACACACTCGGATATCTACACAGACAAACATGTGAACACTCATACACATATTTTCACACCTGAACTTTCACACTCAGACTATCTATTCACAGTATCATGCATACATCATGCATTCTCTCATATCAACACTCACAAACATCCTACACACACTCAAATATACACACTAGTGACTACTCGTGCACACCCATACTGGAACTAAACACTCTTTCTCACAAATAAAAACAAATTTTTAAAAAGTTGTTCGCATATAATATGAATTTTTGTTTAACTATACACAATTTTATCCACATAAAATTGTACCTAACTGTACAGTGTCGTATTTAAGGGAAAAAAAGTGTAAATGACTAATGGCAGTGTGGTAGGAAAAGAGAAGGTGATGTTGTACAATAGGATATTTTACAAAAAATAAAATGAGGGCTGGAGAGATGGCTCAGAGGTTAAGAGCACTGGTTGCTCTTCCAGAGGACCTGGGTTCAATTCCCAGCACCCACACTGCAGCTTGCAACCATCTATAATCCCAATTCCAGAGGGTCTGACACCTTCAGACAAACAGACATGAAGGTAAAGCATCAATGAATTATAAAAATAAGTATCTCTTTTAATAAATAAACAAATAAATAAATGAAATGAAAAGCATGACTTTAGGGCAGAAATAAAGACAAATCAGAGAAGACTGGCTGGAGAATAAAAAAATCATCAAGTGATGCACCGCTTAAAAATGTGTGCACATACATGTGTGCTGTGACTTAAAGACTTTTTTATTTGTTTGGTTTGGTTTTTTGAGACAGGGTTTCTCTGTGTAACAAAGTGCTGGCTGGCTTTGTAGACCAGTCCGGCCTTGAACTCACAGAGATCCACCAGCCTCTGCTTCCCAAGTGCTGGGGACTAAAGGTGTGTGCTACCATGCCCGGCCAACTTAAAGACTTTTAAAAATGTTTGGTTTTGGTTTTGTGTGTGTGTGTGTGTGTGTGTGTGTGTGTGTGTGTGTGTGTGGTGTGAGAGAGAGAGAGAGAGAGAGAGAGAGAGAGAGAGAGAGAGAGAGTTTGTGTGTGTACTTGGTATGGGCACTTAAAGAGGCCAGAAGAGATCATTAGATTGATTCCCTGGAGCTGGAGTTACAGACTGTTGGGAGCAGCCATATGTGGCTGCTGGAACTGAACCTGGGTCCTCTGCAAGAGAGGTACACACTCTTAACCACTGAGCCATCTCTTCAGCCTCCAGTACGACTTAAAATTTAAAAGACAAAACCTATGTAATGATGAAGAAAAAATTCAAAATGGCGGTTGCCCCTGCAAAAGACAGAAAATGGGAATAATGGGAATAATGGCAGAGTAATCACATTCTACGAATTTCTAACTCATGCACTAAGTAGGCACTAAATTCATATTCATTAAACTAATCTAATTTGTTTACTTGAGCACAAAATACAACACATGAGGGAAACACATTTCTTCAATAATGCTTTTACTTTAAAGGCCATTTACATTTGTATTGTTTTAAAACCATAGCTAAAGGTACTTTAAAAGAATAAAGCATCGCCTTGATCCTAGTAAGATGGTAACATTGATTCATAGCTCATTAAAATTCAAGAATGCTCTATTATAAGGAGTTGCCCAAATCTTAATGTAGAGGTGGTTCAAGTAAAAGCTACTTTTTGAACTGTAACTTCTAACTTCATTTCCCTTCAAGGAAATTTTCTGTAGGCTGTAAGGTGAGAGAAAAGCACAAAATATGAATGCTTCCATTAGAAAAGAAGCTAAAATTATAGCCTAGAGGGAAGAAGGCCCTGAGTCATTCCCGGGAAGATGAGCTGTGCACTTTCACAGAGGCAATTTCCTTCCCCCTTAATTTGTCAATTTCATGGCCATCCATTAAGAAGTCAGAATGTCTTCACTCAGCAAGTCCTCCAATACAGGTGTGCAGATGGTAGCACCTGTAGTGTGCAGGCTGTTTACTCTGCAAGAATTCCCTGTATGGCAGTACTGCTATGCGTCTGGAAAGTCTTTGATCAAATTCACTCAGGTATGGACTTGCCATAAGTCTGCCACTAAAACACAGGTGCCAAAGGTCTACTTTTAGGCACGTTTCCTAGACCACACACACACACACACACAGGGATCTTGTCTGGGGCACTTTAGGTGAAGAGTACAACGGGGATGTTAATACACCATGACAATATAAGTACCATGTTGCTATCAGTCTCTCTGAGGTACACATTGGTGACTAGTGTTGGTGTTTAAGGTACACTGGAATTCTATCTCTGATATACAAAGAAGATTGCACAGATCCACCAACCCATGTAGGTGGAAGACCTGAGTTCTGGACACAATGGATCCTGATTTATTGGCTGATTGACAAGTATTTGCTGAAATAGTTGGGTTTAATCTTCACTTGAGTGTCCCTAAAAGTCTAGAATTCAATGAGTTGAAATCTACTGACTCAATCCATTCCCAGTAACCAGTTAACAAACAGAGGTAGACTATACTATTTACTGTGTAGTGAGTGTCATGAACACACATGGAACATGGATTATTGTACCCGCAGGACTTAAAGCTCCAAGGTCTACACAGAAGTGTGAAGTGTCTGCAATAGTCCATTCAATTTTGTCAGCAAAACCAGGAGTTCTGTTCACATAAGTCTGTAAGTCTGGAACTTCAACTTGTTAGAAGAGACCCCAAACTTACATGTATGCACATCAATTGACAACTGATTTTCAGCCGAGAAAAGTTAATGGCTAAAGGATAGCATTTTCAAATGAAATGAGGCAGTGGGGAGGAGGGAGGGGGACAGGGAGCAGGAATCGGGGAACAGGGGGCAGCTCCTACTTTATACTATATAGCAAAGTTTACTCAAAATGGATACAACTTAACTTTAAAGAGCTAAACAAAAACTTCTCAAAAAAACAATGTCAAGAAGTTTTTGCCCTTTTCCTGTGGATTCTTCCTTCCTTCTTTCCTTCCTTCCTTCCTTCCTTCCTTCTTTCCTTTTTTTCCTTTCTTTTTTCTCTTTATTTCCAATATCGAGGATTGAATTTAGAGTCTGTGCTCACCTCTCCTTGTTAGGTCAGGGACACTAAGCACTACCCTTGATCTTATTTGTTTGTTTGTTTATTTTCATTTAGAGACAGGGTCTCTTGAAGTTACTCAGACTGGCCTTGAACTTATGATCCTCCTGCCTCAGCCTCCTGAATAGCTAAGATTACAACCTCCCTACTTACAGTCACTTCTTTTGGGAAACCAATTTTTGGTTAAACAAAAATTTTAAATGGAACAAAAAGTCATAAATCATAAAAGAAAAACAAAAGCATACACGAGGTACTTCTCCAAGGAAGGTTAAGTAATGGTGAAAAGCATTTTAAAATTTGTCATCATCTGTCCTTCTGAGGAAAACACAAATCATAGCTACAGTCACACGAGATACAAGGATGAATGACTACTATTAAACATGAAACGAACAGAAAACAATGCGTTAGCAATCACAGAGAACCTGGGACCTTGGCTACTGCTGATGGGCATGTAAAATGGTACAGTCATCATGAAAACATTGTGGCATTGCCATTGATGTAATAGACACCGAGGCAGGAGGATCATAAATTCAAGGTCTTCCTCAGCAACTTAGCAACACTCTGTCTCAAAGTAGGATGTGGAAAAGGTGAGGTGCTGTGGGAGGCAGCTGGTAAGGCTCAGAGGTAGAGCGCCTGCCTAGCATGTATGAGACCCTGGGTTCAATCCTCAGCATCAGAATGAGTGTGCTTGACACTATTAAACTGTAAAAATGGTTTGCAGTAAACCTTATGTATATTTTGCCACAATTAGAACAAACACAGCTGGGTAATCCTAGTACGTGGGAGGAGGAGGAGTCTGGATGAACAAATATTCAGGGTTATCCTTGGCTACATAATGAGTTTGAAAAGAGCCTGGGATCTATATGAGTATATCTCAAATAAATTATTGATCAGTTAAAACAATCACAATTAGGTGTGTTCAATTGGGAGCTCAGAATTCAGAAGAGGATAAAGGTAACCCCACGTAATTGTGTCTGTTGACAAGAAAGCATGGGTTTGAGATTCAGTTTACCATTTGTTCTCTTAGCCAAATACTCAACTTCAGGTGGACAGGGACAGAGGGAGGAAAAGATGGAGGGTAAGCCAAGGAGAGCCAAGGGAAGAGCTGGGAGACAGGAGGGAGGAAAGGTGGGTTGCCAGATGACTCCATGGAAGGCACTTGCTTCTAAGCCTGAGGACCTGAGTTCAATTCTCAAGACCCACACGGTAGAAGAAGAGATTTTGAGATTATCATATTTATCTGGGATATTTTAGGATATTACCCAGTCCACGATATAAAAGGAGATGCTCAAAGACAGAGCGCTCCTCTCAGAAAGAACACGCAGGAGGAAACTCTCCTTTATACCATGACTCCTACATACTGTCCTCCGATCTCTCCACATGTGCCATGGCAAACCCATGTACAGATACAAAGAAATAATAAATAAATGTAAAGGTGTTTTTTCAAAGAAACGGAAGGAGGGAAGTTCTACAGGGTCAGGTGTTCTCGGTGCTTTTGTTCGCTAAGCATCTGGCCCTCTGAGAGGCTGGTAGGGGCTCCCTTGGAGTGTCTGGGGTCTGTGCTTCCTTCCAAGCGACACCACTGACACCTGCAGCTGCAGCATGCACTCTATGGAAGAACAGGAGAAAACCCTGGACCGCCTTTCCCCTTCTCTTACTGGCCTCCATCCCACAAAGCTCGTAGCTTCCAGCAGAACAATCACACCAGTCATTTTCTGAGTGTTCCTTCTGAGGACAACACTCTATCAACAGTTAACATGCCTATAATTTTTAAGCCTCTCCTTCTATGTCATGGACTGGATTATATCCTGAAATATTTCACATAATTTTTTTTAATTTTTATTTCTCATAACTTACTTTCTTTTTAAAATTTGTTTATATATTTTAGTTATATGAGTACACTGAAGCTGTCTTCAGACACACCAGAAGAGGGCATCAGATTCCACTACAGATGGTTGTGCGCTACCATGTGGTTGCTGGGAATTAAACTCAGGACCTCTAGAAAAGCAGTCAGTGCTCTTAACTGCTGAGCCATCTCTCCAGCCACCCCCCCCCCATAAATATTATAATCTCAAAATCTCCACCCCTTCCTGTGTGTGTGCTCGTGTGTGTGCATGTGTGCATCTGTGGAACATATTTGGGTGTTTTCTCAATCACTTGGCCATCTTATGTTTTGAGACAGGGTCTCTCACTGAGCCTGGAGCTTGCTAATTCAGCTTGTTATCAGGAGAGCTCCAGGATCTAATTGTGTCCATTTTAGAGCTGGGGTTACAGGTTTGAGATACCTTTATGTGACAACCCTTTACATGAGAGCTAGGAATCTAAATGCAAGTCCACATGCTTACACAGTAAAAGCTTCTCTGCCTGGGGAGCCATGTCTCCAGCCTACACTGGAGGTTTAGGGGTTCCTGTCACATGTCATTATGCATTCCTTCGTGTTGGCATCTCCACTGGGAACACAGTCTCCTTCCCCACTTTCCCCACAGGATTCTGCTGTGGTCATCAGGACCAGAGTCCAGTGCTGGCCTCTTCAGGAAGCCCCCTTCTTGGGCTTGTGAGAAGGAGCCTAGAACACTTCCCGTGTTACTTCCCTGCACGTCTCCCATGTTATACTCAACACGGGAGCTTATACATGACTCATGGTTGGCACACATTGCTGACCTGATATGAAGCCATTGGCTTCAAAGTTCCATAATGCAGATGTGTATGCAGGAAGTTAGCCGGTGACCTGGACCTTCTCCGGCCACCAAGCTCTGTCTGTGGCGATCACACAAGAGATGCCTCTGCCTCTGTAAATGAGAAGCTATGGTTCTCTTGTTTCCCATATCCCCTTCATCCTATGCTTAGAATTTTCAACAAGTAAGATGGTTTGTAAGAGTAAAATATTCCTTTGTCTTTAAAATAAACCAACCCATACAAATGTAGGCACAGTATTTAAAAACTGTAAAACTTATCTCCTTTGGGGACGAATTAACTAGTCAAAGGAGGAAGAGGGCATTTTCTAGGCCCATCTGGCTATGCCCAGTGTAGAATCTGCCAATCATTTGACATCAGTTCCCAGCTGGTCTGGGGCATTGAGCAAAGAGCTGCAAACAGACAGCTTACACACTGGAATAAAGCAAGACAAGCAATTACCATTTTCTGGGGAAGAGTAGACTTTATTCAGGGTAAGCGTCCCCCTGTCGCTGCCTTTGGAGAAAAGAATCTTACAAGTGAGGATCAGATGAGGGAAACACAGACCGAATTTCAAAGAATTTCAAAGGGCAGGGACTCCTGCAAAATGCTCTCTAACCTACTCTGTAGGAAAGGCCTGGCCTGGGAGCAGGTTCTTCTAGCTCCTGTAACATGACATGGAGAAATTTGCTGAGTAAAAATTCAATAATTTGAGAGGTCTTACAACAAATGCATCCTTGACAGCTAACCTAAAAGTGCTTGGGAAGCCTGGCATGGTGCTGTTTGTTCACCTTTATTTCCAGCACTTGGGAGACAGAAGCAGGTGGATCTCTGTGAGTTCATGGTCAGCCTTGTTTATATAGTGAACAGCCAGAGCTATGTAAAAGGAAAAAAAATGACTGAAAAAGTTTTAAAATAAAAGAAGAAAAGAAAGAAAGAAAGAAAGAAAGAAAGAAAGAAAGAAAGAGAAAAACCCTGGTGTTTTAGACTCCATGTGATGTGAAGCACATAGATACTGCACATTTTTATTTTCAAATTTAAAACATTGTTTTATGTGTGTATGTTGGGAGAGGGTTACCTGCATGTATGTCTGTCCATCATATGCATGCCTATTGCTCACAGAGGGCAGAAGAGGGTGTAGGATCCTCTGGAACTGGAGTTACAGTCAGTTGTGAGCTGCCATGTGGGTGCAAAAAATCAACTAGGGGTCCTCTGAAAGGGCGGCCAGTGCTCTTAACTGCTGAGCCATCTCTCCAGCCCCAACGTATACACAAAGTTTCACACAATGCCTGCTGCTGCTGCTGCAATGTAACATGGGTGTTTACATTATGAATTTCATTGCTATGCTGACACTGTTCATTCATTTATTCCTGACAGTAGCACTGTGAGGACAGATGCTGTCATCTCATGTAATAGTGAGACTCTAAGCTCTGGCAGGACAGGTATTTTGAACAAGCAGACACAAATGCAAAACAGAGGCACGGAGGACAAGCTGCTCCATGCAGCAGGTTTTTCTGTAAAACAATGGCACCCACCTAAGGTACCAGACCTGCTATAAACACTTTTGTGCCATTTTATGTGTACATGTGTGCACTTTTATGTGTACATGTATGCACCCAAGAGTGTGTATATGTATCACGTGTGTGCTGGTGCCCACTGAGGAACAAGAGTACAAACATTTTGAGTCCCCTGATGTGAGTGCTAAGAACTGAACCCACATCCTCTGTAAGAGGAGCAAGCACTCTGAACTGCTCCAAACCCACCTCATTATCTTTTTGTTTGTTTTGTTTTGTCTCTTAAGACAGGGTCTCAGACTAGAGAGCCCTGGCTGGCCTAGAACTCTCTCCATGTAGAACAGGCTGGTCTCACACTCACAGAGATCTGCTGCCCCTGCCACCTAAGTGCAGAAATTATTGTTGTTATTGTTGCATTTGCTTCACTTTTGTTATCTTTGATGACAAGTCCTGCAAACCAGTATTACTGCCTCTTCTTGATGCAAAGGTTTGGGAGGAAGAGATGGCTCAACAGTTAAGAACATCTACCTGGGGCTGGAGAGATGGCTCAGTGATTAAGAGCACTGACTGCTTTTCCAGAGGTCCTGAGTTCAATTCCCAGCAACCACATGGTGGCTTACAACCATCTGTAATGGGATCGGATGCCCTCTTCTAGTGTGTCTGAAGACAGCGACAGTGTACTCGCATAAATAAAATCTTAAAAAAAAAAAAAAAAAAGAACATCTACCTGACAGTCCAAAGTCAATAAATTATCTACTATAAGGGACTCAGGCTATGTGGACTTCTCTGACCACAAATAGATCATGGCCCAGACACAGCTCTGTTCCTTGACCACTCATACTCTGGGGCACTCCACTGCTCCAATAGGGGAAAAGAGAAGGAGAGGGAGAAGGAAAGGGAGAAGGGGGGAGGGGGAAGGGGATGGGGAGGGGAGAGAGAGAGGCAGGAGGAGAGAGAGAACAAGGAAATATTCAAAAGGCCAACCACTGTAGTTTCATCTTTGGATGACTTGGGCATCTGCCGTGTTGCTGCTGGATCCATGTATTTCACCTCATGTGGACTCATCATCCCTGTAAGAAATTATGAGTTTTACCTCACCAAATAAAATAATAATAAAAATAATAATTGAATTTCAGTCCAGTTTGCTAATTTTTTCAAGGATTAACCTTCTCCAGTGTTCCCCAGAGGAAGGAAAACCATCTCATTTTTAACCAAGTTTGGTGTTTCTCAGGGGTAACCTGGTAAAACTATCTCTTGACACGTGTCTCTTTACAACACTCAGATCTGTCATCTAATTAAGAAGCCCTATTGACATCCCAAACAATTGTTCTGATGATGGCAAAACATTTCAAAAGTGTTCCCCAAGATCAGCAAAATTTCCTAGTTTTTCTTTGGTTTGAATTCTGCAATGTACATAAATGTAAATCATGAAGTGAGTTGTGATTTTTTTAATTACTGAAAAAAAAAGTGATTAATTCCGATAAGGATCACTCCAAAGGTAATAAAGATAAAAGCTGTCAAAATTAATTAAACACATATTCATTAAATCCAAGGTAGCTTTGGATTCTTTATTGCACAAATACAATTAACGCTTAATCTGAATCTTGGTGAGTTACATAATCATGTGCCTCAGAAATAAAGGGAGGGTACAACCTTGGCCTTCTCCGGTTTACATGGGAAAACATTAATGACGCTGACATCGGAGACAATTAGACAGTGTCAGCCGATTGTTTTTCGCCAGCTTTCTCTCACATCTGTGGTGTCTACAAGCAAGAAGGCTCATTGTTTGCACCGGCCTCCTTCGGGCCTTGGCTTTTTGTGTAAACCGTCAATCTCTTGGCGAGTATCAAAGCCGTGAGGAAATTAGACCGGACCAGCTCTGCTGCCCCACACTAAAGCTTAGCAGGGAGCATCCACTATTCTTCTAATTAGGCAGTGACCAACAAAATAACCTGTCAATGTCCGCTAGCCATTTCCCACACACCTGCACTTCATACCCTAATAAGCGTTCAGCAAGAGGGAGAAAGGAGCAACTGCTGAAGGGTGAAGAATGAACAAAATATAACAATGTTTCCACCCCACCTATGCCTCTGGCAATTTCCATGTAACATTAGGGGTACTCCGCACGTCTGAAGACTCACAATACAGTATCTGAAATCTGAGCCCAGGGGGGAAAGCCACACAGTGAGACTGTATTAAGGTTTGCTTCGAAAATATTACACCAAGAAGAATCTAGAGTTATGTATGAAACCCCAGAAACTGAAAATGACCATAATTTATATTAGGTACCAAGAGGCTGACTTTAAAAAAGAAAAAGAAAAAGAAAAAACAAACAAAAATCATTTTCCAATACAGTCTCTGAAGGAGAGAAACACATGTGATTTTATTTATTACTCCGTTCATAAAACACAAAAGATAACAGACAGACTGAATATGGCACATCTATGTTTCCAACCCTCCCCATCATCCTCACTCAGGAAGTCTGCTATCCCCATCATCATGTAACCTACCATAATTAATTACTCTCTTTTACAGACCTCTGGTTTTCCATGGGTTCCGACTGTCATCTTCTGAAGACATTGGTGCAAGCAGCGATACCATATTTACTATTGTTGTTCACAGAGAAATATCTCTGCCATGCCGTCCACGAAGCCACAAAAGTGCAAAATCAAGCAGACTACACACATTCAGATTACCCTACAGCTTTAAAATGAGCCTGAAAACTCACAATCCACCTTCAGAAACATCCCCTAACAGCTTTAACAATACTATTCTCAGAAGATGCCAACCAGATCTGCTTAATTACTTGGGTCCTGACATTCTCTCTAACACTAGCCTTTATTGACTTCAGTATTTCTGAATACAAGACACACTATCTCTTAAATACACACACACACACACACACACACACACACACACGCACCAAAACCAAAGAACACAACAATTGGTAGTTCTACTTGAGATGACAGTGGCTGTAACTCTAGCTTAAGGACTCTGAAGCAAGCATACTTTGTACAATACCACTCTCCACTTCACTCTGCCCCAAACAAAGACCTTGAGGTACAGGTACCTCATGATAGATTCCTTATAAGACCATATATGCTTTGCAGGAGCTCATTTTTGTGCCTTAGAGGAGAGAGAGAGAACACAGAAACATAAGAACAAAATTGTTGGTAGGGGAGGGTGCATCTTTGCATCTCAATGCACCAACTAGCAACATTGTGTCAGCATCCTCCTGGACCCCAGACAATGGAGACCAAGGTGCAATTGGCATTTGGTAGATACTTCTGAGCTCAACTCAGCTTTCCGTTAGAATTTATCCAAAAACAGCATTTCCAATTATAAATAAAAACTTTCTCCACCTCTTCCTACTTGAAGCAAGTACAGAAGGCCCCTGTTTAAAATGCAGCCCCCGAGCCACCACCAGCCTGCGTGTTCAGCTGCCAGTGGCTTTTGTGTACAAAGATGTTAATTGGTGCTAATCCCCTCGTAGAAGCTGTTTTGGTAGCCTGACCTGGCACCCTGAAGAAGGACACCTTGGTGTGGAAAACTAAAGGGTCCATTGAGGAGGGAGTGAAAGGCAGGGGAGCATTCCAACACATTTTAATTTTAGGAATTAAAAAAGAGGAAGATCATGATGGAGACCCTAGAGAAATTTTACAAAGCTTTAATGCTGGTGAAGTAAGTCCTACAAACACCCAGGCTACACACACACACACACACACACACAGAGAGAGAGAGAGAGAGAGAGACAGAGAGAGAGAGACAGAGAGAGAGACAGAGAGAGAGACAGAGAGAGAGACAGAGAGACAGAGAGACACACACACACAGAGAAAGAGAGAGAGAGAGAGAGAGAGAGAGAGAGAGAGAGAGAGAGAGAGAGAGAGAGATCCTAAAATGGGGACAAAGAGGGACTCAGGATCTCAGTTTCTCCACGTTACTGCTTTAGCTTATGAACCGGTTTTCTGCAGTCGGAAAAGTGAACATGGTTTATGTAATTTACTGAAGTGTCTGGCTATTCCCATCCTAGCTAAACAGACCAACATGCTTATGAAAATCAGATTCAGATCCTTTCCAGCTCGCAAGGACTCTGCTGGAGGCTTCATTTGGCTGAAGGGCAGCTTCTAACTCAATCTAAGTCAGTTAAATTTGTATGAGAGGTTTCTCTTAAGGGAAAGGTTAAGAGAAATTAGTAATTCTTAATGGCAACTTCTAACTCCCTCTACTACGGTGGCAAGGAACCGGTGTCTTGACGCAGGGCTATTCTACACAGCAATTTAGAGATTACACATTCACACCTTGGGTGGCAAATTATGCTAATGGAATGCGTGATGGACAACCGTGAGGTTGGGAGGTTTTTGACAGAGTTCACAGATCAACTTCTTGGGTGGAAGGAGCAGATCTTTCCTCTAGTGCAAGCTGAAGGGCATGTAGGTGGTAGAATCGCACCAAGGGCCAATCTTTCACTCACGACCCAATTTATAATTTCCACAGTGATTTTTGAAGCTTCTTCCTTCTTCCCCCGATTAGTCCAGCAGATGCAGATGACAACATGGGCCAGGGTGTGGGCTCTAGTGAGAAGGCTTGAAGGGGCTTCAGGATTTGTCTTTAAACCCAGAATAAGGTGGGTGGACTTTTCTGGTTTTAGGAGCAGAAGTCTCTCCCTGTGTGCTGTTGGATTCTACGTGGAAGAGGAGACAGAAATATTGTAAGAACCAGAGGTGGAGGAAACAGTGTCTCCCAGACACAGTAGGACTGATGCACATGTGAATTCACGGAGACTCTGAATGCCCACAGGAGACTGTACAGATTCAAACCAGAGGAAATCCCAGTACGGAGAAGAGGAAGTGGAAAAAAGTCCCGCCCCTATGGAGAAACTTTGTAACTGATGCCTGCTGGGAAAGGAGAACAATTTTCTCCAGTGCAGGGTGATTAAACATCTCGGCCAGGGCAGGCCGCAGTTGCAAAAGTAAAGCTGGACAACACAAAATGAAATCTGCGTTGTGTGTGTGTGTGTGTGTGTGTGCTCGCGCGCGCGCGCGTGCGGTGCGCATGAGTGTATTCATTTTGTTTGGGGTGGTTTGTTTTGTTGGGTGGTTTGTTTTGAGTTTTTTTTCCTTTTGTTTTTGTATTATTAGTCTTTTTTTAAAATCTTGTTTTGATTTTCGTTTTTTGTTATTGTTTCATTTTTGTTTTTGAAAAAGAGCAAAAGAACATGAAGTTGGGTGGGTGGGGAAGTGAGGAGGAGCTGGGGAGGAGAAAGAATATGATCAAAATATGTTGTCTGAACATTCTTAAAATTAAAAAAAAAAAAAAAAAACATTTTTTTTTTTTTTAAAGAGAGAAATGCCTGGGCCATGAGTAGAACTCAGAAGGTATCACTTGGGCTGTAGCCCAGTGGTAACGCAGTGAGTTCCTTCCCTGACAAACATGCTCCGAATCCCAACTTCTGTCTCCAGCACCAACAATATATTCAAGTTTATTTATTTTAGTTTTAAGTGAAAAAACGTGTGTGTATGGTACATGGGCAAGAATATATGTGTGCACACACAGGAAGCCAGGTGTCTTTCTCTAGCACCTTCACCTCATTGCCTTGAGACAGTCTCTCTCAGTGAACCAGAAGTTTGCCTTTCTGGCTAGGCTGGCTAATCGGGAACTGTCTATCTTTGACCCTCAAAGCAAGACTTACAAGTTACACAAGTGCTCTACTAAACCGTCTCTCTGGCCCTTGAGGTACTAAATTATGAAGGCAGTCCTTGATATAACAACAGTTCATTTTTCAAAACGATTACCAGCTATATTCAGCATTGAGCAAAGCAAACTCTACTCTGAATTTGTGTCTGATTATTAAAGACAGAATTTAAATATATTTACCAATTCAAGACATTCTTGAGTTGTGAGGTAAACGCTCACACTCACATTCACCATACTACCACCATAAAATAATGCCAGATAGTAAAAAATAAATAAAAGCTGGAGAGGTGGCTCAGAGGTTACAGTGCTGGCTGCTCTCCCCTGAGGACCAGATTTCAAATCCCAGCATCCCCAACAAGTGATTTACATGTGCTTGAGAATCCAGCTCCAAGCCATCAGGTGCTGTCTTCTGGCTTCCCAGGCATCTCCACACATGTGTGGACACGTGTTCACACAAGCATACACATACTATAAATGATAAAAAATTAAAAACAAATCTTTAAATGTTAAATTAAGTATAAAGGTACTTGTGTTTTCAAATGTTTAAGTATAGCGCATAGTAGATGTTCAGTTAATGTTTGTTGAATTAAACGTTTGACCAGTCCTGTGTATGTTAGAAGTTTAAGTCTATCCCTACACAGGGGGTAAGGCTTTGGACAGCTACTTTATCTCTCCTACCCATCAGGTTGTTCTGAAATAAATTCACATACAATCCTGGCACTCACAGGTCCAAGCCTGGGGAGGGGGGATGATCAGCTGACCCCCACCATCTTCACTGTTACTTTAGCTTTGCAACACCAGGGATTGAATCCAAGACCTGACATTCTTACAGGCTAGGCAGGTGCTGATTCTCACTGAGCTGTGGCCCACATTTCTAGACACCCATGGTTTGGTGCCTGCAGAGATGAAAAGAGTGTGTTGGTTCCCTTGGATCTGAAGTTATAGGTGGTTGTGAGCTGTCCAATGTTAGTTGCTGAGAAATGAACTCTTAACTGCCCAAGTGCTCTTAACTGCTGAGCCATCATTCTCTCATGCCCCACCTCTATGGGTTTTTTTGGGTTTTGTTGTTGTTGTTTGTTTAAGATCTATTTATTTAATGTATGTGAGTACACTGTCACTGTCTTCAGACACACCAGAAGAGGGTGTTGGATCCCATTACAGATGGCTTTGAGCCATCTTGTGGTTGCTGGGAATTGAACTCAGGTCCTCTGGAAAAGTAGTCAGTGTTCTTCACCACTGAGCCAGCTCTCCAGCCCCCCAGCTCTGTTTTTATCAATTAAGTTTTATTAGATTCTCAGACTCATATTCTGTGCCTGCCATATGGATACTTTCTTGCTACAGTGGCAATCAAGTGATTGCAACAGGGATGAACAAGAGCTGAATCCTGAGGCAGATGTCAAATACACATTTTTCTCTTGTTTCTTGTTCTTTGCTGACAGTGATGGCTTTGAGTTCAATAAACCAAAAACGTATTTTTCTAATGTTTTAAGCTCCAGTTGCAACACTATTAGCAAAATGCCTGCATGGCCAGATTGCATGAAGTCAGACCTTATAGATCACAGGGGCAAGAGCCAAAGAAGAGCTATATATGCAACCTGATGCCCCGGGCCAGGGCTTAGCACAGCACTGGCCTGACATGCTCAAGGTTCTGGCTTCTGTCCCTTGATTCCATCCCTAGTAGCCAGACATAAAACACACAAAGAGAACACTGGTCTGAAGGCTAGGTTATGCTTGTTCTCAAGAGCTTTTTGCAAAGATGATACCTAACTAAAACCTAGAGACTCGGGGTTAGCTAGGCAGAAAGTGAAACTCCAAGCTTTTGAGGTTGAAGGACAAAGTGGCTACTGCTCAGCTCTCTGGTGCACAGTGATATAAAGGAATGGTTACAGAGACAGAAAACAAACCTCTCCCCAGGCTCCACCCCTTATCCCGGGCTCCACCCCTCTCCACAGGTTCCACCCCTTAAGGCCAATGTCTTCATATCAGGAGCCAAACCTCCAACACCAGATCAGTGCAGAGTGGTGAGTACCACAGTATGGGGTTTAGATAAACCCAAAGTAAGGGTGAGGGTAGTATGAATGGCATCACACCCTCTGGGACCCTTAGTACTGAGTAAAGAGTTTGAATTTAGACTAAGGACTAAGTAGGTGGTGAAATCACTGAAGGGTTTTAAGTAACATGGTGCAATTTCTATGTAAAGACATCTGTGGCTGTTAAATAGTGAAATAGGTAGAGGACAATGGGCTGGAAGAAGGAGACTCCATGACTGAGAAAAGACTAAAATCCAGGTCTCCTAAATCTGATGATACTCTGCGCTGTTTCGAGAAAGCAAGAAGCCGGCTTATGTAACACTGGGTTTCAGTCCTCTCCGGAGCAAGCAACAGTTTTGATCATCTGAATGAGGCTTCAGCCACAGACAACTTCAAAACAGTGATCTAGCCATGACTATTAAAAGACCAGGTGCTACACTTCTGTCATGGGGTTCAGGAAGTGAGTTGACTTGGAGAAATTGGGGTCAACGTTGTCACAGGACAGCTGGAGGCACGACCTATGGAGGAGGCAAGAAGCCGGCCAATAAAATGTCTCATTTCTGTGGGGTTTTTTGTGGGATCATCTCAAGGTGCAGCACTGGCTGGGCCTGGAACTCAGATCAACCCGCCTCTGCCTCCTGAGTACAGGGGTAAAGCTTGTGGCTCCAAATCCAGCTAATGTCCCAGGGCTTAATGCTGAGATGAGTGGTGAGATTCTCAAACAGCAGGGGAAGATGAACCATTTATAAGGTTCCAAGATGACAGCTCAGCAGAGTTCCTGGGGTAAGGAAATCTAGAAGACATGGACTTATTCCTAACATGGAGGAGAACTTTCCAGAGCAGAGGGGCTTGAAGACAGGAGTGTATTACTAGCATGCTGGCTGAAATCCCTCAGCCTCATCCAGATTCAGAACTAAGCAGGAAATACAAGCAAGTGCCTCAACCCTGAACACTGAGCCCAGTGACCACAAAGCCTCTTCCAAGGTTAGATTTAATGGTTATCACAAATCTGAAGATGTTCATATTACCAAAGTACACCTCTCCTTCATTTTTTTTTTTTTTTTTTGGTTTTTCAAGATAGGGTTTCTCTGTGTAGTCCTGGCTGTCCTGGAACTCACTCTTGTAGACCAGGCTGCAGGCTGGCCTCAAACTCAGAAATCCGCCTGCCTCTGCCTCTCAAGCACTGGGATTAAAGGCGTGCCCACCACTCCAGCTCTCCTTCACTTTTAATTACAAAAGCAAACAACAACTATTCTAAAGGGATGGAAATAAAGCCACCAGGGAAGTAGAGCTTTTCCTCCTTTTTAAAAATCACACCTTAGTCTGGAGAACCAGCTTAGTTGGTCAGTGGAGTGCCACACGCACGCGCGCGGACGCACACACAAGACATGGATGAAAGATTGTGTGTTATAATCAATGTTCCTGGTGTGACAATGCCCAAACACTTTGCTAATTGAACCTTAATACAATATCCTTTCCCTCCCATAAATCAACTCTCAGATACCAAACGTATTTCTTTATTTAGTTATTCAGTTCTGCGAACGCCAAGGCAATGCTGCTTAAATCTTCCCAGCTACACTTAATTCAGCGGAAGATTCTGCGGATTGTTTTCCTCTCACCTCAAATACCTGAGGAAATGGGCAGCGGGTGAAAAGCCCTGCATTGTTAGCAAATCCGCCCCTCCGCGTGCTTCCTAGGCTCTGAAAATTAGCAGGGGAGCACCCCAGCTTCCTGCCCCGTGTTCTCTTGCTTTTCCTCCCCTCAGTCAAGTAGATCCAGTTACCTTTGTTCAACACCCCCCCACCCCCCAGATATTTTGGCAATTTTCCTTTTTTTTTTTTTTTTCCAAGGGAAGAAGAATTGGGTGTCTTAAGAGTCCGAGGCAGGAAAAGCGGGTAAAAAAGTTAACTAGGAAGAAAAAAAATAAAGGACAAAACAGTGCCAGTACCATAATTACCCAAGTAGTATAAAGCTCTATTCTCTCCAGAAAAAAAGAAAGAATGAGGGAGGGGGGGTTACACATGTAACTTCCATTAAGTTTAGTGGGACTCACCTCCAAACTCCCCAGGGCATCAGCGGGAGAACAGCCTCAGAGTGACCGCTAGCCCTTTACCCTTTCAGCTCTCTTATTATCTGTTTAAACGGCAAGGTGAGCAGAGGGCTCCCAGACCACTGGATTTATTCTCACCTGCCTCCTCCCCGGCCATATTGACATCTTGAAAAAAAAAAAAAAAAAGAAAGAAAGAAAAGAAAAGAAAGAAAGAAAGAAAGAAAGAAAGAAAGAAAGAATCTGAGCCCCCCACACCCCCCCCCCGCCTCTTCTGCTGCCCTCCTGCCCGCCCCCGTCCCGTCCCTGCCCTCGCGCCTGCCCCCTCCTCCCCCCACCGCCCCTGCTGCCTGCTCCCCTAGAGCCCCTCCCCACCAGCCAACCTCTTCCCTCCTTCTTTGTTCTATCACCTGGTGGAAATAGAAGGAACCTAAGGAGACACGTGAATTTCATACGTGTGGTTTCCCTTAGTGGTTCCGGGTTTTCAGAACTCCTGTTTGGGTCCTAGAATGTGATTATTAGCAAACATGCACAGAAATAATTCCTAAGGAAAAGACATTGTCAGAACCAAATAACTAAGACACTGGCCAGAAAGTGGGGAGTGTTGCTTCAAAAGCGTCACTCCCGATGGGGATATAGGAAAGGCTTGAGGATCTAGGCTGACAGACAGGACCTGAAATGACCTCTAACACAACCTCCGTGACAGAAATAAATACAGAAAATGTGAAATTGGGTATAGAGTAGAGTGAAAGCAGTGAGAAGAACACACAAAGCCACAGTCCCATCGTCCCTCTGTGGAAATCACACCTGTAACCTCAGTTCTTAGGAGAAACTCAAAGTCAGCTTCAGCTATGTGGCAAGTGTGAGGCAAAGCTGAGTTACAGGAGACTCTAGCTGGAAAGAGGGAGGAAAGAAGAGATGGAGAGAGAGGAAGGCAGGGAGGAAGGAAGGAAGGAAGGAAGGAAGGAAGGAAGGAAGGAAGGAAGGAAGGAAGGAAGGAAGGGAAAGACAGACTTTAAATACAAAAGCAGCTGCATAGTGGTGGTAGAGATGGTAGACTAGGGGCCAGATTAATCTGGATTTGACTTCTGGTTCTGACCAGGCAAGTGCCCAGAGTAAGCCTTGTCCCCACACACGAGACTGAAGATATTTCCTTCACACAGCTATTGAGAAAGCAAATGTGGTAATCGAGGAAGTCCCTGAAAGCCCCAACCACAAGCCTAGTACTATTAATTGTTCATCAGTTCGTAATTAACACTGAAATGATTTGTCATTAATAGCCGCCTAATTATTTTTTGTTCATTGGTAGCCTGAGTGAGTTATTATAACAAGCCTGCCGAGGAAAAGCTTGCTGTGTCTGGCAACCACTTAAATTGGATTAGATTTTCAGGCTGGACTCCTTTTCCTTCTAGGCTCAGGCTTCACCAAATTTTTTCCCAACTTCAAGTGTATACACTTCTACACAATCAGTTTCTTCAGTCTTCACAACCCAGATCCATATCCCTGTTCAGAAAGCACCAAGACTACTCAAACCTACTGTGAAGGCCGAACTTCAAAGCTAGTTCTACCTGATCTTGTGTTTGGTGTTGTGCTGGCTGGTTTTGTATGTATCAACTTGTCACAAGCTGGAGGTATCTCAGAGAAAGGAGCCTCGCTTGAGGAAATACCTCCTCGAGATCCAGCTGTAAGGCATTTTCTCAATTAGTAATGAAGTGGGGAGGGCCCATTATGGGTGGTGCCATCCCTGGACTTTCTTATAGTCTTGGGTTCTATAAGAAAGCAAGCTGAGCAAGCCAGGGGAAGCAAGCCAGTAAGTAACATCCCTCTGTGGCCTCTGCATCAGCTCCTGCTTCCTGACCTGCTTGAGTTCCTGACTTCCTTTGGTGATGAACAGCAATGTGGAAGTGTAAGCTGAATAAACCCATTCCTTCCCAATTTGCTTTTTGGTCATGATGTTTGTGCAGGAATAGAAACCCTGACAAAGACAGATGTTGTTACAGCCCATGCCAACAAACCATGGCTTCAACTGCACAGCCAACTCCCAGAGGCAGAGCCTGGCCCTTTACTTCAGAAGCCTCACTGTCACTTAGCACAGTGTTGCGCAACAGGTGCACAGAATCACACCAAGGACACATAAATACGATGACATCAAGAGAAAAGTCTTCTGTGTAGCTAATAAGCAGAATGCAGAGACAGCCCTCTACTAAATATTCAACAGGGAATTAATATCCAGACTATATGAAGAACTCAAAAAGTTAAACAAAAGAGCAAATACTCTAACCATTAAACAGGCAGATGAACTAAACAGGCACTTCAAAGAAACAGCACAAATAGCTAATAAACACACAAAGTGTTCGACATCTTTAATCAGCATGGAAACAAATCAAAGCACCAGTGTGACTCCATCTCACTCAGTCAGAATGCTATCACTAAGAAAACAAACATTGCTGACATGGCTCAGGGGGTAAAGGTATCATACAAATTTGACAGCCTGAGTTCAATCCCCAGGACCCACCTGGGTGTCGTCCTCTGATGTATACACACATGCACTCATGCGTGTGTAGATTTGTACATGAGCTCACGCATGCACGCGCATGCACACACGTACACAAATAAATGAATGTACATATTTTAATAGAGATGCATTACTGCGTATAACTAATGTATATCAGTGGGTATACACCTGTGCATTGTAACCCCCGCAGGGTCAAGTATCAGATATTTACATTACAATGCATAGCGGTGGCAAACTTGCAGTTATGAATAGCAGCAAAATAATTCTTTGGTTAGGAATCACCACAACATAAGGAGTTCTACTAAAGGCCACAGCATTAGGAAGGGTGGGAAGCACTGCTGTGTACTAATAAAAAACTGAAAGGTAGAAAATAAAAATGTCCCATTGATAGGGAGGGCTCAACGGGAAAACAGTATAGGAATAATTATACCCATCTCTGTGTGCTTTGTGGTAAACAAAGGGGTTTAGATAGTCTGGCTTGATACTCCTGAAAATTGTATTAACTAAACAAATTAAGAATTATTTTTGAGCCAAGTGGTGGTGGTGCCCACCTTTAATCCCAGCACTCGGGAAGCAGAGGCAGGTGGACCTCTGAGGACACAAGTGTGTGATGTACAAATTGAGTTAGAAGGCAACCAGAGCTTCACAGAGAAACCCTGTCTCGGAAAAACAAAACAAACACCCAAAAACCAAAAACGACAATGAAAAAAAGTATCTTTGAAATAAGATTCACATTGTAGCCCAGACTAGCCTTGAACTTATTTTATAGTCAAGGATGGCCTCGAACTTCTAATCTTCCTGCCTTTGCCACCCGAGTGCTGTATTACAAGAATTTGTCTTGCTATCATGCTCAGTGTATTCTAGGCCGGTAAAACCTGCTTCTAAGGAGGTACTAGGCAGCCACTCTGCCAGCTGAGCTACACTCCAGCCCTTCCAACGAGGAACCATTCATTATTCTTAGTTATGATGACATAATCGGAGACAGAGGGTCAAGTGTCTTGCCCACAGTCACAGGGCTGGTGTTTGACGATCAGAATGAGCCTGGTTTTTGACGATCAGAATGAGTTTGGTCTTTAGGTTCCTAGCCTGGCTCTCAGAAACCCAAGTGGGGCTCAGTTGGTAGACTGCTTACAGAGCATGTGTGAGTCCCTGGGTTTGATTCCCTAACACTACAATAGACAGGGGTATGGTAGATCACACCAGTAATCACCCCTACCCCATATCAAATATTCATACTAAAGATGTCTTTAAGTATGGGACTGCAACTAAAACTTCTACTCTTTTCTGTAGCCTTGACTTATCCCTAGTAATTGGGAGACATCAAATTATTAATCAGTTGAGCATTGACCGTGTGCCTAACATAGTGCCAAACTCCCACTTGGTTCTCATTGTGACCGAAAAGGAGAGCATCAGTCTACATATCTACATATGAGGAAGGAAAATCAGAAAGGTGGCTAAGTGTGGCCCAGTGAAGTATGAAGTAAGACAGTCAGGCTCCCATGTGACTTCTAGATCCAGTGATAAAGTGTCTGTACCTATCTGATTTATTTTGGATATGTAGGTCAATGCATTTTCATGTGGTGTCAGAACACAGTGGGAGGCGAAGACAGAAAGTGAGTCAGAATGTGTTTGACAACAGCTTTGACGGAAGCAAACCTCTGCTACCCTGTCTTGGGAAATTTCCTGGGATGTACTAACCAGGCAACAGATAGGAAAAGTAAGGCAGGAGGCAGGAGGTCGGGACCTCAGATTCCAGTTCTGCAACATCTCAGCCCACAGCCATGAGATCACAGTTATGGGTCAAAAACAAAAGCAAGGTTTTCTCTCAGCAAATCTCAGAGGTGGCTTTTGACATTGTTGTTTGCTGTTTTGTTTTGTTTTGAAACCGGGACTCATGTAGCTCAAACTGTCTTCAGACTCACTACGCAGCTGAGAATTATATTGAACTGATCCTGGTTTTCCTGCCTCCGCCTTCCTAGAGCTAGAATTACAGGTGTGCACCACCACATGTGTGGTTTTATTCAGTCACGGGATGGAGCCCAGGACTTCGAGCATGCTAGGCAACCACTCCACCAACTGAGCAGCACCCCCATCTTGAGAAGAATTTCAGTGGATAATTTTTACCTCCAGCTGCCTGATGCTAGTTACTTACAGGTAGTAGGTTGAACCAGGCAAAAATCTGCATTTATGATTACTATTTTGTGGCAAAGGCTAAACTAGGAGCCTTTCCCTTAATCACCATTTGAAAGTGCTCAGAGACCAGAGTGTTGAGAAAGTCTGTGTTGCCATGGTGACAGCTCATTTCAAATGGATGGGCATAAGCCTAGTGGCACTGACTGAGTCGGAGAAATGGAAAAGTTTAGGCGTTTGTGTGGTCACAGACTCACATTCTGGCTCCGTATGTCTCAGGTTTTTACCTCAGCCAAATTACTGAACCTGAGCATTCTTATTTTCCTTCCCACATGCAGAAAGCAGTCTCTATATAATCTCCCCCCAATGATTCTTAAGGTTTCCAAAACTACTAGCATCCTTATACCCGGGTACTTGATGGGATTATGGTTTTCAGATCCTACTGCAGACTACTAAATGAGGGGCTCTGGGGATTCCCTGCTGTCTGTGTTTCCATTCTGTGCCCTGCTGATGGTGGTGACGCTAACATTTGAGAATCACTGGCCTGCTGCAGATCTAGCTCAGTCTATACAATGTTTGTCTACCATACATAAAACACTGGATTCTACCCCTAATACCAAACAAACCCAAGTGGTCAGCACTGGGGAGGTGGAGGCAGGAGGATCTGGAGTTCAAAGTCACTGAGGTTAGGATGAGATCACAGAGGGAAAGAAGGCACGGACCAGTGGTCTACCTCATGGCAAATGTTTAGCTTTTGACTGTGTTTTGTCCTCATCTGGACAACACTGATGTCTTAGTCCTTGATGCATACACTGTGACATAATTATTTGGAGGCATGGCCTTCCAATTTCTAAGTCATATCTCTATGCACCCCTTTAATCTCAGTCCTCAGGAGGCAGAGGCAAGTGAGTCTCTGAGATCAAGGGAAGTCAGGGTTCTGTGGTGAGTTCTAGGTTAGCCAGAGCTACCTATCAAGACACCATATCAAAAATGATGCTCCTGGTGCCTCTGGAGTGTAGTCAGGCTTGAAGCCTGTGTGTCACAGTGTTGTTCAGGATCAGCTGAGGCAATGTGTGTTGGGGGATTAGCACAGGCACACAATAGGCATGGCACATAGAACACACGAGTGCATGTGTACCTCCTCCAACAGACGGTAGCTTTGAGACCACGCTGTTTTCATTATAGTTTCAGATCTCATGGAATTTCACCTGCACCCTGACTTAAGTGGTTCTCTCCACATGGCAGAATTGTGGCTGGCTTTGAATTTTTTTTCTTGTTTATCCTTTTCTGAAGTTTGGACACGTATTACATCTGAATCACAAAAATTGACGAAGCTAAATCTTTGTTTTTCACTTTAAATTTTTTTTTAATTAATTAATTTGCGTGTGAACATGACATAGCATGCTTGTGAAGGTCAGAGGACAACTTGTGAAATTGACTCTGTCTTTCTGCCGTCAGGGCTCTGAGAATCAAATTTGAATGATCAGGCTTGGCAGCAAACATCCTTACTTGAAGAGCCACCCTGCTAGCTCTGACCGCAAATCTTAATAGAGAAAAATCTTTTCCTCTGAGGCTCTTAGCTTGTGATTATCCTGTGATTGGTCACTGTGGAAATCACATTATGTTCACTTAACAGATGAAGGCACTAAATGGGAGGCATCTACTGCACCTGAGTTTGTTCTGGATTCTGTGTGACTGTGACCATCGTGATGGACATCTTAGATGGAGTGTCTCTCATGTCCTCAGGAGAACAGAGTCTGTTTGCCCCCTCAGAGCTACCTTGAGCTACTTCGGAGAGAGGAACAGTGAAGAAAACATGTATCCACACTCCTCTGTCACCAGTGCCTGCAGTTCTCCAGCTACCCAACTTCCAAGTGAGGTGTGCACAATATCTGATTTATTCTGATATATGTTCCATTCTATTTTCACACAGGACAAACACTGGGAACCAATAAGAAGACTCCACATACACTTCAAAAGCCCTGCCAGCCATTGCTGTCACTGTCACATTGCCTCAGTGGAAGAGCAAGCCTTACCATGAAGTTCAGATTTATTTACTTATCTACTCCATGTGTGGGCATGGTACATTCGTGTTCCTGTGTTATCAACATGAGATCGTGCAGTTATGTCTGCACATGTGTGTGCATATAGAAGCCAGGTCAACATAGGGTCTCTGTCATTCTCCACCTTCTTTTTGAGGCAAGGTCTCTCACTAGCTTTTCAAGGCTAACAGCAAGTGAGCTGCAGAAGATCATTCTGCCTTTCTGTCTCCATCTCTGCAGCATTGGGATTAGGGTTGAAGACCAGCATGCTCCTCTTGTTGTTTGGGGGCTAGAGGTTTGAACCTGAGTCCTCATGCTCATGACTAAGATATTCCTCCACCTCCATTTATTGATTTATTTAGAGACAGGGTCTCATGTGGTCCAGAATGGTCTCAAACTAGCTATGTAATCCAGAACAACTTTGAATTTATGGTCCCCCTGCCTCTATCTTCTGAATGTCAGCATGATAGGTATGTGCTACCACCAGGTTCATGGAGTGCTGGTGATCAAACTCAGGGCTTCTAGCATGCTATGTGTGTGTGTGTGTGTGTGTGTGTGTGTGTGTGTTGAACTATAGTGCGCCTTGGTGCACTCTAAGACTACTTGTGGTAGTCAGTCTGCTCCCTTTGCCATCTGGGTCTTAGGGGTAGAACTCAGGTTGTCATGTCTGATGGCAAGCACCTTTAATGGCTGAGTGGTCTTGTCAGACCATGTTACCAGTATTTTTAAGGATAGCTGAAAGGTGTGGTACCACAGAAAAAGTAGACACCACTAAGAGGTCTGATTCTGCTTTTAGAGAAGGAGTGTTCTAGGGGTTATTGTGGTTACACACACACATACACACACACACACACACACACACACACAGGCTTCCCTCGCATGCTGGAAGTCCTGGATTTGATCCCCAGCACTCCATAAACCTGGTGTGGTAGTGCATACCTATGGTGCCATGTTGGCCTTGAGACAATGGTGAGTCAGAGACTTAGAATAGCACCAAACAAGAATGGCAAAAAAGGAGGAGGAGGAAGAGAAGGAGGAGGAGAAGGAGAAGAAGAAAAGAACGATGGATGAAATGATTCCTAATGATATTTTGCTATACTTATAGATCAGTGCCTTGTCCATTATCATCTCTGAGCAGCTTCATCCAGCAGGAAATGGGAACAGGTGCAGAGTCCGATAGCCAGGCATTATGCAGAGAGTCTGAATTGGAGATCTCCATCTGGTTCCTCCCCTCAGAGCTCCAGGAAAGATAGTAGAGGTCAGAAGGGATGGAAGACACAAGGAGAACACGGCCCAGTGGACCAACTAAGCAGGCTCATACATGCTCATAGACCGAAGCACTCCCACCAAAGCGGCCAGATTCTGCTTCTAGAGTAACTGTTGTTACTGACACACTGCTATCACACACCCACACTGACTTGCCATTTTGCAAGGCTAACAGCAGCCTCTGCAAGACCACTGTTGCCTCAAGACCAGACTTACTAACCCTAGTGATCCCAAAAAGTGTTCCAGAACACTGCAGTGCTCAAACACTGCCCGGCTGGCTATGAGAGCAGCCATTTCAGGGGCCAGGGAAATAGCTCAGGGTAAAGGTGCCTGCCACCAAGAGGGACAACCCACGCTTTATCTGTGGGACCCCATCATGGAAGGAAAGAACTGACTTACACAAGACATCCTCTTAACTCCACTGTGCAAGGGTGCCTCAGATAGATGGATTTAATTTTGAAAGATTAAACAGTCCCTTTGAACGCCTGCGTGTCCTGTCTCTCCAACCTAGTGCCTATTGTGGCTGAACTACAGTGTATCTCACAGACTCTCCTCTGCCTCTTCCTGTCCCAATCATTCTCCCACCACCCACATTGCCAGCCTATCTCTGCCATTCCATACGGCACTGTCAATCAAATCACAGACTGGTCCAACACAGTTCTCTGGTTCTTTACAGCTTTTATTCTGTGCTCCACAGGGGCACTTTAGGATACACAGATAGTGTATCCTAAAGTCTTTCCTCCTCTCACCAACAGAGAGCTGACCTGCAATAAGTAGCTGAGAGTCCCATGGGTGAAGATGAGGGCTTGACATGGTTTAAGATCAACAAAATGTTGCCACACACCAGCTTTCACTACGGCTTCAGAACAGACTCTAAGAGACAGCGCCCTGTTGCCCAACGGATGACACAATGTTTCAATTAAGCACGGTGATTCCGCAAAAGTCCCAGAGTCTGTGAGCAACACAACTCCAGCAACTCTTCCTGGGATCTCCAGATGCCCAGGCTAGACACATCTCTACTACCTCTCCATCCAAACCACAGAAAACTCCAAATTAAAATTTTTCTCCCTAACTCCCTTCTGCACTTTGCATATTAGCAGGAATGGTTCATTATGAGTAAGTAGACGAGGACGACGAACTTAATTACAGGGCGCTGAGTAGGAATGTTTAATTACATAGCTACACGCGTGATTTATCAACCAGTTTTGATCGTTGGCAATTCCCTTTAAAGAATTCTTTCCCCCTAAAAATTAAAATAATGTATTTTTTAATCGGCTCTGGCATGCTTTGTTTTCATCCTAACAAAGAGCTGACTGTTTCTTATAAGTGTCATGGTATGGAGGCAATTGGTCTAATGTCAGACAGGCATTCGCTCCCTGGCAGATTGCTCATGGTTCTGTCTGAAACTTCAGTGGTTTATCTAAAAGCAACAAAGTTTTCTAGACTAAGTCATAGAAACTTGGGAGGGGCCAACCTTCAAGAAACTCCAGACCTCTCCATCATCACTCACTTTGGGGAGGAACCTGATCAATAATACTCAGAGAATCATAGTGGCACAGGTCTAGCCTTGCCTTGTGGAAGGAAGACATGAGGTCCATTGAGTGAGACAGTCCGAGAAAGAGGAAGGCCAATGTTTCTGTCTCAAAGGTCTGAATTAGACTGGGTTTCAGAAGCACAGACTACCCACAGAAGCAGACTGGACCAGAGCTGTCACTAAGGTTCTGAGTTCCCCAGGAGTGTCAGCAGCTCCAGCTAATCCTTTCTCCTGGGCCTGAGAGGGTCTCTCTTGACCACTATTGGGATCTTCTGACTTTTATTTTATAGACAGCTGTATCTATTACTGCTCAGAGAGGTTAAGTGTGTGCGTGTGTATATGTGTGTATGTGTGTATATATGTGTATGTGTTTGTGTGTATATGTGTATGTATGTGTATATGTGTACATGTGTGTATGTATGTGCATGTGTGTGTATGTGTGTATGTGTATGTATGTGTATATGTGTACATGTGTGTATGTACGTGCATGTGTGTATATGTGTGTATATGTGTATATGTGTATGTATATGTGTTTGTGTGTTTCTCTGTGTGTATGCATGTGTATGTGCATGTGTGTACACGCATGTGTATGTGTTTGTATATATGCACGTGTATGTCCGTGTATGTCTGTGTGTGAGACCAGTACAGCCTATAAATGGTAGAAACCAAGATTTGACACCAAGTAGAATTTTGTTAATTTAGTCAATAAATACTGATTCAGAGTCAGTAGAATGTTGACTACAAAAGAGGATAAAGAGTGTAAGTATGGTCTGGGAGTGTAGCACAGTGGTAGAGCACTTGCCTAGGATGCATGAGGTCCTAAGTCCAATCCTCAGTATTGGGTGGAACACTATTGAGGCAAGAGTGAGGGGCTAAGGAGGAGGAAGGGTATCTACAAAGGTAGGGGGGGTATCACAGAAAATAAAATATGCAGAGGAGGAAGTGACCCACAACTTGACTTTCTTATATGCCAGCTCCTTATGTGTCCAGCCAGGGCTGTGACTGGTACTCATAGCATCTGTCCCTACCCTCCTACTTCCTGGATGAACTCCTCAAGGGAAAGCTGACTTAAAAAAAAAACATGTAACATTTCTTGTGTCTGGGGAGGACACAAGCCAAGGGCTGTCTGGGCCACTGCTATGTGGTCACTGTTAGCCATGATGTGTAGGTGGCACCCTACAGTGGGAACCATTTACCAAAGGGAACTGGTTTATACTTGGTCCTAGAAGAGAAATCTAGTCAGCTCCCTGACTAGATGATCTGACTGGACATGCCATCCAAGGCTGTGTGACTGTTCTGGGCTGCTGCAGATGTTCTCTGCCCTCCAGGGCATCAACAAAGAAGACACAATGACCACAGAATCAGGAAGACCGAGCTCCAGTGCTGACCCTGCCTCTGAAAACAGCTTCCGAAACAGCTTCTGTCCCTCTGCTTTGCCTAAATTGGAAGTGAAGGCTGTGTGCCTTTGGTATCTCAAGTTCTTCTGTCAGTCCAGGATACAATAGCTCTTCCTTCCTTTGGGATCACAGATTCTCTGAGAATCTGTTCGGAGCGACCATCTTCTTCAATAATGTTGCTGTGGTGTTTTAGAAAATTCATGGAAATCCTAAATTTCAAACCAAGTTTCTTAGTTCAGAATGAAATTAGCCAGATCTAAAAGTAAACCCCAAGCTTCTCTCTCTCTCTCTCTCTCTCTCTCTCTCTCTCTCTCTCTCTCTCTCTCCTTCTTACCTTTGAGCCTTGTGAAAATAAAATATCACATCAATGTCACCTATCTTGCAGCATTGTGAGGGCACAAGACTGGCTCTGTGGTGCCAGCTCCTAGAGGATGCAGTGGATTCTGTGAGAGTAAAGGAGATGTCACCTGCCACATTCAGGACGTTCCTTGTCTGTTTTCCTGCACTAAGCAGCAATATCTGTGCACTTCAGGTGTCCCATAAAATCCTCTATTGACTGTTAGGCCTGTTAGGCAATCCTCTCTGGTGATGGGACCACTTGTTCCACTTAGAGGGACTATGGCCAGACCCCACACTGTAGGACACACTGTGACACACGGAGGCTTCCACAATGAGATGTTGTTGTCTTTGGTAGTGGGGTGTTTATTGTTGTTGTTTTATTTTGTTTTGGGAGGGATTGCAAGGGTGGAGGATGGATATGGAGGGGCATGGAGATGAGTGGGTTTGGGGTGCATGCTGTGAAACTCACAGGATCAATAAAATGTTTTTTAAAACGAAATGACTTACAGAGATATCATAAAGATCAAAGGTGAATATACAGATTTCCAAATTACACACACGTCATATTTTATAGACATATTTTGGAAACAGGGTTTTATATAGCCCAGGACAGCATTGAATGCATTGTAGACAGAGATGAGCTTGGACTTCTGATCCTCCTGCCTCTACCTACCCCCAAGCTGGGCTTTCAGGCCTGTGGCACCCTCCTTGTGTCTTAGTCACTGTTCTATATCACTGTAAAGAGGCACCATGGCTAAGGCAACTCCTATAAAAGAAAGCGTTTAACTGGGGGCTTGCTTGTAGTTTTTAGAGGATTAGTTCATGATCATCATGGTGGGAAGCAAATAGGCACGGCACTGAGAGCTTTACTTTCTGATCTGTAGGCAGCAGGCAGAGATAGAGATGGAGATGAGGAGGGGGAGGGGGAGGGAAGAGGGAGAGGAAGAAGGAAAGAGAAAGAGAGAGGGAGACATTGGACCTGGCATGGTCTTTTAAAACCTCAAAGCTTACTCCCAGTGACACACTTCCTCCAACAAGGCCACACCTCCTCCAGCAGGGCCACACCTCCTCCACCAAGGCCACGCCTCCACTAGCAAGGCCACATCTCCTCCAAGAAGGTCGCATCTCCTATTTTTCTAACCCTTCTCCAACAATTCCATTTCCTGGTGACAAAGCTTTCAAATATATGGGTCTATGGGAGTCATTCTCATTTAAACCACCATACCTGGTTTGTGTAGTGCTGAGGCTGGAACCCAGGGCTTCGTGCATGGCAGGCAGTCAGCGCTCTTCTAACTGAGCGATATAGCCCCAGACCTGGTATTTTTAAATTTACATGGGGATTCCGTGGTTTTCTAAGTTCTGTATGTAGCAAGTATGTATATAGAGTCCTGGCTTGTATCTGACGGGTGGCAAGTGCTGTATGAGTTATTAGGAAGACTCATTTGTACAATACCAAGCCCAGTAGCTAGGTTGCTGCTCCAAGTATCCTGCCAGAGAACAGAGGTGAAAATATTGCTGAGCTCCTGCAGTATGCATGGCCTTGGCTCCATCTTAAGGTTTAATGGGCCTTGGGCTATGAAAGAAAATGACACCAGTCTGAGGAAAATATTGAAGGCAGAGCACATGTGGCCATAGGCAAAACTCAAGGGTTAAACTTGCTCTTCACAGCAGTACTGTGGTGGTTTGAATAGATTTGACCCCCATAGACTCATTTTTTTTAATGCTTGGCCATAGGGAGTGGCACTATTCAGAGGTGTAGCCTTGTTGGAGTGGGTGTGGCCTTCTCGAAGTAGGTGTGGTCGTACTGGAGGAAATGTGTCACTGTAGAGTTGAGTTTTGAGGTCTCATATATGCTCAAGCTATAGCCAGTGGGGAAGTTAGTCTCTTCCTGGCTGCCTACAAAGGAGAGTATTTTCCTGACTGCCTTTGGATCAAGATGTAGAACTCTCAGCTCCTCCAATACTATGTCTGCCTGCATGCTGCCATGCTTCCCACCATGATGATAATGGACTGAACCTCTGAAACTGTAAGCCAGCCCCAATTAAATGTTTTCTTTATAAAAGTTGCCTTCGTGGCTGAATGCCCCAGTGTGGGGGGAAACCGGGGGTGGGGAGGTGGGAGTGGGAGGGTGGGTGGGGGCATATCCTCATAGAAGCAGGAGGAGGGGGGCTGGGAAAGGGGATTCCTGGGGGGGGGGGATGGGGAAAGGGGATTACATCTGAAATGTAAATAAAATATCCAATACAAAAATTAAAAAAAAAAAAAGTTGCCTTCATCATGGTGTCTGTTCACAGTGATAAAACCCTAAGTCAGGCACCCAAGGGTAAAGAGAGATAAAGTTTAAGATGCATTCCCTCTGATTTTTTTCATAGTTGCTTTTCTTGCTAGATTTCTCGTGTGCTTGTGTATAGAGGGGGTGATCTGATTCTAGGTAGTCAGCAAATGTTAACATGCTTTCCACATCTCAAATCTAGGATGGATACATGCACATACCAAAAATTTTTTCTCTAATTTTTTTATTGTTTTATGTGCATAGGTATTTTGCCTGCTTGTATGTCTCTGCACACATGTGAGCAGTGCCAGAGGAAGCCAGAAGGAGATGTTGGACACCCTGGAACTTCAGTTATGGACAGTTTTTAGCTGCTGCGTCTGTGTGTGCTGCAAGTTGAACCTGGGTCCCTTGCTGAAAGAGCAGCTAGTACTCTTAAAACTTCTGAGCCACCTGTCCAGTCCCTACATTCGTAATACATATATGTATTATTTTTAGTTATGTGTCTTATCTACAGGGTCCAATGGGAGACATCACAACCTCTGTAGCTAGAGTCACAGGCGGTTACCAGGCACGGGGTGTGAGTTCTGGGAACCAAACTCCCATCCTTTGCCAAAACACTGAACCATTCTCCCAACCCCAACATCAAATAACTTTTTATAAATACTTATTAAAATCAACTGTGACCCCTGTGTTTTCTTAAAGAAGGGCTCAGGTGAATAATGTAGACCCGATTCCTGCTGTGGTAACCTGCAGGGTTTTAGAGAAGACAGACAAGTAAGCTGACCATCTCTTGAAAGCAACAGGAAAAACTTGGGCCTCCATGAGAACACAAGCATCCGGTTCTGACCTGGAAAATCTGAGGACTTCTCTCAACAGACGTGACGTATAACTGAGTCTTGAAGGAGGATTGGGAATTGTTAGTGTGGGTCAGGACTGTGAGGAGTGGGTGCATGTAGTTAGAGCCTCCTGGCAGAGGGTCAGTTTGTGGGTAATCCCAATATGTAAAGAACACTAACACTAAGCCATAATGTTCTAGTGTATAGGAAAATGAAATAACAGGCAAGGTTTCATGATGAATAGCCTTGTAAACCACAGAAGGAAGCTGAATTTGTCCTCTGGTTAACAGGAAACCACTGAAAACTTTTAAACAGTAAGGAACTACAATCTAGAAGCATTTCTGTGGCCAGTGTGGCTGGAACCAGGTGACTTGTAAGAGAAACCGGAGATGAGTTAGACATTCACAGTGATCCAGGCCTTAGTGAGAAGGGAATTGTGGAACAGCCAATGAATGTTCTCTGTTTAGAGATAACAGAAGACATGCCATGAGCCTGCTGTTCAGGACACTTCTCATTCTGAATGGAGTTTCCCTCAGTCCTTCTTCCAATCACAGAGATGGGCTCTTCATCATAAACACGCATCGCAAGCACAGGTTCCCATACTCCTGGAGGAACATGGCGGCAATGTTCACCAAATAACCAGAAGGATGAGCACTTATCCAGAGAAAGAGAAGCTCACTGCATTTTCAGCAAGTTCTGATGAGGTTCATTATTTTTCATAAGGAGCCTTGATTCATCTTTGAAAACCAAGAAAAGAAAAAAAAAAAACCCTTCTAATCCATAAAATAAAACATGAGAATTAACAAATCAAGCAGGGTTGGAGGCTGTGCTACATGGTTTTATGTTAACTTGGCACAGGCTTGAGTTGTCTGAAAGGAGAAAACCTCAACTGAGGAGAGGCCTCCATAGGACCCAGCTGTAGGGTAATTTCTTAATTGAGGGTTGATGGTGGAGGGCCCAGCTCATTGTGGGTGGTGCCATCCCTAGGTTAGTGGTACTGGGTTCGCTAAGAAGGCAGGCTGAGCAAGCCATGGAGAGCAAGGCAGCCAGCAGCACCCTTCCATGACCTCTGCATCAGCTCCTGCCTCCAGGTTTGGGTTCTTTTTCCAGCTTCTGTCCCAACTTCCTTCAATGATGAACAGTGATATGGAAGTATACCCCAAATTAACCCTTTCTTCCCCAACTTGTTTTTTTGGTCATGGTGTTTCATTGCAGCAATAGAAACCCTAACTAAGATGCAGGTATAAGATTAGTAAATAACCCATGCATGGTAGTAGATATCTTTAATCCCAGGATTTCAGAAGCAGGTAGAAGGAGCTCTATGAGTTTGAAGTCAGCCTGCTCTACATTGAGTGCTAGGCTAGCCAAGGCTATACGCTGAGATCTTGTCTCAAAACAAACAAACAAACAAACAAACAAATGTAACACAACGTCTTAGTTAGGGTTTTCATGCTGTGAAAAGACACAATGACCGAGGCAACTCATATAAGGACAACATTTAATTGGAGCTGGTTTACAGGTTCAGAGATTCAGTCTATTATCATCAATTCGTGGCAGCATTCATGCAGGCCTGGTGCAGGAGGAGGTGAGAGTTCTACATCTTCATCTGAAGGCTGCTAGCAGAATATTGGCTTCCAGGTAGCTAGAATGAGGGTCTTAAAGCCCACACCCACAGTGACACACCTACTCCAACAGGGCCACTTGTTCTAATAGTGCCACTCCCTAGGCTGAGAATATACAAACCATAACACACAACAACAAAGATTAATTCCTATGTAGAAAAAAAGAGCAACAGGCAAGGCTCCATGATGAATGACCTTGTAAACCACAGAAGGAAGCTGAATTTGTCCTCTGGTTAATAGGAAACCACTGAAAACTTTTAAAACACAGAGGAATTACAATCTAGAATTGGGAAGCATTATTGTGGCCAGTGTGGTAAGTACATAGTGAGTTTGAGGCCAGCCTGGGATGTAAGAGACGTAGACAGGGTGGGAGGAAAGAAAGGAGGAAAAAGAGGAGGAAGGAAGGAGAAAAGGGTGGAAGGAAGAAGGAAGAAATGGGAAAAGTCGGCTAAAGATGAACCCTAAAGTATCAGGTTCTAGGGAAGAGACCACCTGAAAAGGAGGACAGGTTATAACAGGAAATAAATTTGAGGACAAGTAAAAAGGCCACTGGCTGCCAGTAAAATGGAAGCGAAAAAGACAAATCCAACCTTCTCTTGGCTTCACACTCCCCATCTAATTCCTACTGTGCTGACAGGGAAATGGTTTCAAAGTTCCACTTGGACCCAGCCTTGAGGTCTATCAATACTGCCACCAGTCACCTACTGTCTGGTACTAAAATTTAGATTCTCTCCTTGGTAAAAATGCCTTGAATCCATCTCTCTGTTGCCTCTGGACCCGCTGACCCTCAGCAGCAGAGCAGCACTTTCCTCCCTCCCCCTCGTGTCTCTGTAGGAGCGAACTCACCAATGGGCCTCAGCCTCAAATCTCTCACCCTGATGTTTCCACGCCACCTCCCCTGGACTGCTCCCCAAAGCACTATTAACGACTATCAGAAAGGTCATTGAAAAGCAAGGGTAGGCTTCTACCATCTCCTAGGAAGAACTTTCCAGCGACCCCTTGTCCACCTTCAGCGTAAATTCCAACGGTCACTTCCGTAGTTTTCTGCACATCTGCTTTCATCTACTGTTGGCTGTGGCCCATCCTACATTCTGAGCCATCGGACTCCCTCACCGCTGTTCTTTCCAATATGGGTTCTCAAGTTGACTTCCCCAAGAATGTAAGAGATGAGCACAGAGTAAGGCCATTGCGCAAAGGTTCAAGTTGAGCAACTGTGGAAGGAAGCAGGGCTAGCTGGGAGTCAAACATCGCTGAACTCTCAACAGAAACCTCATCCAACACTTCAGGAAGTCTGAAAGAAAGGTTGACCCTGGGAAACCACTGAAAGTTGAAGTGTGAGATCCACACATATCCACTGCGTCTACAAGTCACTGGCGACTCCTCCGAAGTGGGGCGTGGCTTGGCAAGATGCTCTTTTAGTGGAGGCAATCAATCTCCAAAGGACGGATAGTTAAGGGTCTGAAGCTAAGGTCTGTCTGCCAAGTCACTGCCACAATTATCCATAATTTGGAGTAGAAAGGGTTGTGCTCACTAATGTGTGCAGTATTCACTCTAAAAGCGGGAGTGAAATAGCATATGAATAGGCCAACCATACTCCGTGCCCTCACTTACTCTACAGATGGGTAAACGGAAGCCAAGAGAGAATCACCCTGGCTTTATAAAAATTGCTAATATTTGAGTATAGGCTTCTCAAACTCCTTTATTTTTTATTTTTAAGATTTGTTTATTTTTATTTTGTATGTATGAGTGTTTTGCCTATGTATGTATATATACCATGTATATGTGGTGCCCACAAAGGCTAAAAGAAGATACAGGATCCCCTGGAGCTGGAGTTAGAGACAATTGTTAGTCACAACTGTACCTAGGTCCTGTGCAGAAGCAGCAAGGGGATTAAACTGTGGAGCTATCTCTCCAGCCTTGAGTGGAGGTTTTGCTGGAGGACTTTACTAGATACGTTCCCTGTCTTAAGCAATCACCCAGGACAGTACTGAGCTGTAAGAACTATTACTGTCTTCATTTTGACATGTGCTTAGAACAGCCGGCTCAGTGCTCTGTCTGAGTTCTAACTATTCACTGATAGACCCGAGACTTGAATCCAAGCCATTTGACTCCAAAGTCACAAATAGTAATCACCAAACACAATTTGCTTTTCTTTTGTGTATCAAGCCAGAGCCATCAGCCTTGGGATATACTGAGGAATGCATGCCTGTTTTCATGTTGGTGCTGTTTACAGTTTTACATGCACAACAGACTTGTTTGTTTGTTTGTTTTTGGTTTTTGGTTTTTGGTTTTTTTTCGAGACAGGGTTTCTCTGTGTAGCCCTGGCTGTCCTGGAACTCACTCTGTAGACCAGGCTCACCTCAAACTCAGAAATCCTCCTGCCTCTGCCTCCCAAGTGCTGGGATTAAAGGCGTGCGCCACCACTGCCCAGCTCCACAACAGAAATTTTCAATGAAAGTTTTTCATATATAGTTTTCTATAAAGAAAATACATTTATATTTAAATTTTATCCATATATGATGTGATTTATTTTATCCAAGAATAGGTAAGCACTACCACAGCCAGCACAATAATTTCTGTTTTCTGGATAAGGGGAAGGACTAGAATGAAACTCAGGGCTAAGGTGTTTGCCTTGTAAGCATGATATCCTGGGTGTGGTGCGACACGGACCTCCCAGGAGGCTCCAGGTCAGACTAGGAGGATATAAGCCAATGTGCCTCATTAGAGCTTCTGTTCTGGTAGCTAGAGGCTCTAGTGTCAGTTCAACAAGGACAAGTTCAACGGGCCCAATGGTTCCTGTTCTATTCTTTTAAATCATCAGGCCTGGAAGAGATCAGGGGTGAGCCCAGCAAAGGTGGCTTCCTGTTCCTCTCCTGCTCCTTCGATGTGACGCACACTCAAGTAAAGATGCTGTGACATGTAATGGTTTCCATGTATAAAATGGTACTACGTTGCAGTGTGTAGCCCAGGAAACTCCACACTGGGTCGGGGGGGGGGCGTGGGGGGGAGGGCGGATAAATTTGTTCAACAAACATTCATTGTATTTGCACCAGCTCCTAGTCCCTGGGCCATATGCTGGAGACCGGTGTGGTGGGGAGTCTGTCATTTAATGCAGTGGCTCTCAAATGTTAGTATGCGTGAGTAAGAATCTCACTGGAAGCTTGTTTAAAATGAACAGCCGAGGAGATGGCTCAGTAGTAAAGGGCTTGCCACACAAGCATTGGGACCTCAGGTTGAATCCCCAGGACCCGGGTAATAAAATTTAGTTTGGTGACAAGCATCTACAATTCTAGCACTTTGGGGACAGAGACAAAAAGATCTCCGGAACACCCTGGTCTTCTAATCCTGTTGAATCTATAACCTCCAGGCTCAGTGAGAAGTCCTGTCTCAAGAAAGTATGGTGGAAAGTGAGAAAGAAAGACACTCAACATCGACCTCTGGCATCCGTGTGCGCATGCGCACAGGCACACGCATGCAAAGTACACCCTCCAAGCGTCTGATTCTCCAAATAGGAAAAGAGTTAAGGAATTTTCACTATAAGAGATTGAAACGGGTGGTATTGAAGTTAAATCTTGGAAAATCTTGACCTAGTCAAGTGCTTTAAGTTCTGATCAGCTGTGCAATCAAGTTCCTGAGACTTGGGATGTCAGGAAGTTCAAAGTATGTGCCTTGAAAATCCTTCAGGGAATCTTAGAGAAACTTCTTAGAATGGTCAGGCGACATAGCAATAAGATCTAAGGGCTCTTTCCAATCAGGAAAAAGACACAGCGTTCACAAATGATCTAAGTCAGAAGAGAAACAAAGCAAAGGGGTTTCACTGGAACAAGTCAGAAATGTGTGTGTGTGAATGTGTGTGTGTGAGAGTGTGAATGTGTGTGTGAGTGTGAGTGAATGGGTGTGTGTGTGAGTGGGTGTGTAAGTGTGTGTGTGTGAGTGTGTGTATCCAATTCATCCAACTTATATATTTAAGCTTTGTGTACTTTATAGGTGTCTAACTGTAATTTTAAAACAAAATTTAAAAGAAAGTTTAAGACCAGTGTTGTTGAAGGAATTCCAGATAGAGGAACGAGCTGGTGTACTGCCATACAAAAATACAGAAAGAAGGAAGAAATTCATATCCTTCCTTCATTAAGAGCACCTCAGCTGCAAAACTGGAAATAAAGGGGACAAATAGGCTGCAAATTCCAGATAGCAGAAGAGAGGGGAGAAGGGAGCATGTGAAGGCTGGAGAGGAGGAAGGGAGCTGAAGGAGAGAAGGATGAAAATGAGGCCGGGGTGGGAAGGACCTAGGAGAAGCCTATGATCTGATGGTTCTGAGGAAGTCATTTGCTCCAGCCCTGCATTTGAATCTTGAAAACGGGGCTGAATGTCCCTCCAAAACTTACCCTTAGGAATAAAAGAACAGTGTGTGTGTGTGTGTGTGTGTGTGTGTGTGTGTGTGACACACTCCTCTATTTTTCAGCCCTAAAGAGTGGCTAACTGCTGCTTATGAGAAGCAACACAGGTCTGTGGACAACTCCCTAAGCGCCTTACCAGAGCTGACCAGCAAACACAGCTGGTTGGAGGAAGCCTTTATTTCCTTCCCTGTCTACTCTACAACTGTGGATGATGCAGTGTGCAGGCTTGAGAATGACACTCCTCTTAGTGGCCCTCACCCCAGCTGTTCCCTTACTCCCAGGAGCCCTCCCACCTCTCCCAAGTGAAGCCAGCTGTTGTCACAGAAGCCACTTGCCTCTCCCCTGGCCTATGCATCTCCAGTTCCAAAGACCTCAGAAAAGTAAGGCAGCTTGCTGGAGGCCCTTGCAGAAGGAGGAAGAACAAGACAGGAACTAAAATTAAACAGATTGTCTACAAATGTTTTTTAATTAAAATTCTGATTCATTTTCAGGGGAGAAGAGGCCCTCTAAGAACAATTGTGCTTCCTAAGTGGCGGGCACCAAGCTTAGCAGCTTTGCCCAGAGCCAAAGAGGGAAGGGAGGTGACAGGGAGAGGCATGGGTGGGGGTACTTCCCCTTCTAGGGAGAAGAAAGCAAAGTGGGAAGTAGGGGGTGGGACTGGAAGGAGGGAGCTGGGAAGAAACCTCCAGGGCCTCTGTTGCAGAGGGGCCAAGCATGTTGGGGACCCTAAGGCTGGGATTTTTAGTTTTCTTTTGTTCTGTGAGATTATGCCACCTTCTCTCCCCTTTCTTATCCCAGGAGGGCCCCAGCCACCAGCTTTGACAGAGAAGACAGAACAACCCACCCACACAGCCTTGGCTTTAGGGCAGCCAGGGTAGGGGGAAAACTGGAATCTGGAAAAAAGAGGGAGGGAGAGGAATGGAGAGAGAGAGAGAGAGAGAGAGAGAGAGAGAGAGAGAGAGAGAGAGAACATTGAGGGTGTGGGGCCCGACTTGAAAAGCAAAGAGTGACTGCGTGTGGGCTGCTGCTCCAATGTCAGCAGAGCCCAGAGCTCGAGACACCCCCCCCCGCCCCCCAGGCCTTCCTAGTCATGTCAAGGATCTCCTGTCCACTCTGACATCCCTCCCTGCCTTTAGATTCTTCCACTAGGAAATACAGACATAGCATATGAATTGGTGTTTAGGGACTGGCTTGCACCACCTAAAAACTGTGGTTCCTGCACTAGCAATACCCACTTATGGAGATGCCACCCTGTGTCCACTGCTTGAGCTAGGAGGCTCTGTCCACTGCCACCGTTTTCCAGGACACTCCCAGCTTCCCCCAAGTCCAGACTGCCAGGCCTTCTTCCAGAGCCACAACCTATGTCCTGGGGAAAGGATGAAGGAGAGCCATACACACTCCACTAGAGAAAGACATTAATGTCTAGTTCATTTTCTTTTGCCCTAAAAGGTTCTGTTTAACAGTCAAAAGATTTTTAAGTCAAAAGAAATTAATTAAAATTTAGTTTTTTTCAGGACCATGTATTTCACAAAATCCCAAAGTAGATGCAGCTGGAAAACTCTAGAAACACAGAGAGCATTAGGAGACAGAAACTGGTACAGGACAGAGAGGATGACCCTGAGGAACCCATACTTCGGACAAAGAAGGGGAAAACCAAAAAGAACTCAAGATCAAACGTCCTTAGGGACAAAACAACACCCTCCCCAAACCCACTCCCAACCCTGGCGCCACAGTGTGTGTCCACCCTTCCTCCCTGTACCCTAACCCAAGACTCACCATTTGCTGGGTCTTCTCTTTTTTTTGGGGGGGGGGGAGGTATGTGTGTGTGATTTTTGAATCTTTCAAATATAAGACAAAAATACACTTTATCATCATAGATATATATATTTCACTCTCACCACATAAATACAAAAACATCCAAAGAGCCAAGACGTCCAGAACACAATTAGAAGCCAGGATTCAGTGACACCTACCCGCGTTTGAACGGTTCGTTATTTTCTTCGCTATTTGCCGAGAGAGAGAGAGAGAGAGAGAGAGAGAGAGAGAGAGAGAGAGAGAGAGAGAGAGAGAAGAAAAAATAAAATGAAACATGAAATGAGGAAAAGAAAGATGAGAAACTTCGGATGTAAATAATTTACAATAAAGTTACTTTGTTCTTTAAAATGTTTTGCGCTTGTTTCAGATGGGTGAATACATTCTAGACACCGAGGCACCTCCTTCTGTAGGCCTGTGGTTTTGGTTAACTTGCGAGTGGTGATGGCTCTGGGGGCTGCGGCTGCAGTGAGGGCTGGGGCTGCCTGCACCGGCGTGTTGGTAAGGGTTTTGACTCGGGAGGGGGATGTCTGACACCCTAGGGTTGTGAAGGGAGAGGAAGTGCTAGTCCGGCCTACCAAACCAGGAACCACTGGCACCAAGAAACTAGGAACGGTGAAGGCCAAGCCGGCACCCCAACCTGTCCTTCGGAGAGCAACTGCTCGAAAATCCCGGCCCTTCCTGCTTGGTGAAAAGCCTTTGTAGACACAGGAGTTTAGAAGCCAAAGCAAATATAATGGGTGCTGATTTCTTTCCAACCCCGGCTATCCTGTTGCAGCTTCGCTTCGGGGAACCTCTAGAAAGAAGCTCCCATGACCGGAGACTGACACAAGTCACCGTGCTCTCTCCTGGGAGGAGCAGGAAGCTGTGGGCCACCCACCACCCTGAACAGTCCCAGCAAAGATTCTCAATCTTCTGTCATTGACTTTTCTTTGCGGTTCCTCTTTAAATTCCTATCTGAAGTCACAGAACTCGGGATTTTAATTTCGCGTGTCCCCTAGTGCATCCTCTAGCCCGAATTTCGTACATCTTGCAAACTCAACTATTTATGAGTATTTAAAAACAGGTAACACTCCATCTGGTTTTATGTAAAATTACTCTTGCTTTATTGCTGTTAGATCAAATTTATTACCACCTTTGCCTAACAGGACGTTTGCTTGATCGTTTCTCGGGTGTCGGGGAGCCTGCGATAGTTTTCCTAAAGGAAATAAAACTCATCAACTCTGTTCTGGACAGGAGCTGAGTATGCACCAATTATCCTGAGAGGTCTAAAAATCGGGGCCAGGAACTCTCCCTAAGCCCAGGTTTCTCTGACAAGAGGGTATAGGCCCTTCTATTTTGGTCTAAAAAAAAAAAAAAAAAAAAAAAAAAAAAAAAAAAAAAAAAAAACCAAAACAAAACAAGAATGCTTTTCAGTCCCTGGCGTCCTACGAACATAGTTCCTCTTGCGAATATTCATAGGACCACTGTGCATTGCTCCTATCCAGAGCAGGTGTCAGGGGCCCGGACTTAGGCTCAGTCTGTTCCTTCCCTGGCTAGCAAGGTGGGGGTTGGCTAATTCGGGTATTTCTCCCCAATTCTTTGGATCATTCCTGGATTTAGAAAGAAGCCGGGGTTGGAGGGAGGGAGGAAAAGTAGAGAGAACAAAACAGCCCGAGTGAGTTGAAACCAGTAGCCTGCGCGGAGAGTGGGTGGGGTGCGAGGGGGGGGCAATCAGAGGCCTAGTGGGGGCCAGGAAGGCCAGCGCAGGAGCACTGGGCGCCTAACGCGCGCAAGTTCATAAATACCACCACAAGAGATGTTATAAATATAAATACAGGGTAACACTTAAAATCAGTCTAGCGCTTTTTTCTCGGCCCCTTCTTTATTGTTGGTCCGGGAGTAAGGCTCGAAGGCCGAGGAGCTCAGGTAACGGGCTGAGAGTTCTTGCAAATTCCCGGCTAGCGAACCAGCCATCGTCAACGGGGCGGAGGACAGGCGGCTGGCGACAGAGCCTAGCAGCGACGGCACCGGCAGGCTGAAGAGACCGTGGCTAGCAGTCGGTGCTCCCGCGTGCAGTCCCCCCGGCCCTGCAGGCCCCGGGCCGGGAGCGCCGCCCACGGCTGGCGGGTGCTGGGACGCCGCGCCCGCGGGACCCGGGGCAGTGGCGGCGGCGGCGGCGGCGGCGGCGGAGCCCGCGGCAGCGCCCGCACCCAGGGCCGGGAGGCTGGGCCCGCGCAACGCTGAGCCCAGAGCGCCGGTGGCACAGGGCGGCAGTAGGGCGGGCAGCCCGGGAGGCGATAACAAGCGGCCTTGCTCCAACAGCCGCAGCACGCTGCACGTGGCGGCGGTCTCCGACACCACCGAGCGCAGCTCCGAGTCCTTGCCCTGGTCCTTCTTCTGCTTGGTCCGCCGATTCTGGAACCAGACCTTCACCTGCGCGCAGAGAGGCAGGAGGAAAAGTAGGAAAGAGCAACAGGAAAAATCAGGGTCAAAAGCTGCAGGGTTTGGGGGAGGGGGGTGCCTGGGCTGCTGAGACCCTCCCCCAACCTCAGCCCTCGCCGCAGCCCCACCCCGCAGCAGACGGTCTCAGCTCCTAAGCAGCTAGCCGCTATCGGAGCAAGAGCCACCACGAGGGGGACACCACTCCATTGGGCTACGCTTCCGGGTCATGCAAGCAGGCCCAGGCCAGCGCGGGTTACAAAAGCAAAGTAGTAAAAATGTCCATGCCACTAAGGAAGAAAGACAGAGCTATTTCAGTGTGCTGCTGCGGTACCCATGGAGCGGTTTTGGGTTCACAAACTAGTGAATCAGCACAGGCTGAGAGCTTAAGACCAGAGCAAAGCTGTGCAGGAAGCTGAGACAGTGTCTCAGGCTTCCTAGATCCAGATCCTAGCCCAGTGAGTTCAAGTTTAGCACCAGAAAAATCTGTTTGCACCTCTTAGAGGCTCCGAGGAACTGCTTCCTGCTTGTTTAAGCCAAAGACTGGTCATGAACCAAGAGCAGACCGAGAAGGTCCGGGTGGAAAGCAGACATTTGTGCAGGGTAGACCTCACAGGCCGAGCTTCCTCTATCACCTTTCTTCACCAGCTGGTTTGTAGGGCCTAAACGCTTCTTTTAATTTATCCCTCCCTCTGCACTCCATTGGAAACTTTGGAATCATGGGAGGAAGATCGGAGGCTGTGGAAGACTAAATAAATTCCAATCTTCCCTCCTCTTCCCTTTCTGCCTCTTCTGGCCTAGAACGGAGGGTAGCGTCTATATGGAAAAAAACGCCCTATTTAGGTTTTGAAAGCTAAAGGCGGTTAATACAGACAATTAAAAACACGTTACGATGCCAACTTATGCTCAGATTCTCCCATCTGTTCTGCCTTCAGTTCTCAATATTCAGTCCAGATTTTAGGCCTAAAACGCTCTCCACCTGCTTCGGGGCTGGGCATAGGAAAAGAAACTAGAAAGAGAACTGACCAACCCCTCAACAGCCCGGAAGGGGCAAAACCTCCCTCTAGCGCTCTGGGCCCTTAGCTCCAAAGCAGCATGGGACTTTATGGTAAGGAGGGGACCTAAAATGCAAAAGACACAAAATACACGGTGGGCACCCAAGTCACCAGATTCGCTGCCCATCCGACACTCCCTGTCACTGGCACAGAGGATAGTGCCTCTTACTCGGGGCTGGCTGTTTAAGGGATGGAGGCTGCCATATTTGCACAGGCAGGTTTCTGAGAGTTGGCACCGCTTTCTAATCGTGCTTCCTGCAGAATTGATCTAGGTGCTGAGTAAAGCTAAAGCCCCAAAACGGGGTGTTACTGGGAAAATAGCCAAGATGGTATGTATCCAAATGGGGAAAACCAGGCTTTTAAAAATCAGAAGGCATCCAAAAATTCTTAAGAGCCAAAAGAATTCCAGAAGGACAGAATATGGGGCCCCTGGGCCAAGTCAAGATATGCAGAAATTAGACTATGGCGTATTTGTGAATGAGGAGAGAACATGACAGTTTAAGAAAGAGAGGGGAGCCTAAGACATTCGTCCCCATCCTTTCCATCTCCTCCACACCCCTGGGAGGTTGGGCCCAAAGCAAGGTAGGTAGTGAGGAAAGGCAAGCTGCCACGCTGGGGAGGAGGGAGAGGAAGCCTGGTGGTGTGAGCACCTGGCAGCTGGGTACCTGGGTCTCAGAAAGATTGAGCTGCCGAGCCAGCTCGGTTCTCTCCCGGCCCACCACGTATTGGCAACGCTGGAACTCCATCTCCAGCCTGTAGAGCTGCTCCGCCGTGAAGGACGTGCGTGTCCTCTTGGGCCGGTCCAGGTCCAAGCCCTTGGGCAGGATGATTTCTCTGATAGACCCCTTGGCATCTAGAGAAGGGTAGATGTCAGCCACCAGAATCCCCGCCCCCGGTTTTCTCTGTCTCTTTGACCGGAGCTAGGTAGGGAAAAGTCTTCGGTAAGCTACGGCCGGCCGGTGTATGGAGAGGCTGCACTCATAAAGCCGAGACTCACTGGGTGTATAGAGGTCAAGGGGGCTAACTTCATACCATTAACTGGGAGAGTAGCCAAACTGTCTTTGAAGAGTTCTCCCAGACACCGGAGGAGGAAAAAACAAACAAACAAACAAACAAACAACGAAACAAGAACAAAAACAAAAAACCAAAACTGAATTCCAAATAGGTGGATGCTCCTTCGGGCCTAGGGGCCCCCTGATGTGTGATCCGAGTGCCCAGTAGCCTAAATGGGGCTCTTACTGATAACCCCAGCCCCAGTATGGTCCCAGATGGCAGGGCAGCCTGCACTCCTGTGGTCCCCACCCCCACCCCGGGTCTCCAGCCCGCTTCAGTCCAGGCAGCGGAAGGAGGAGGGACCGAATGTCCTCTTGCTGGGCCTGGCTATCTGCTAGCGGGGGTGGCGCCGACTGAAGCCGGGCCCCGGCGCCACCAATGCCTGGGAGAAGCGCACGCCGCTCCTTGAGCTAGGACCAGTGAAGCAAAGAGGCGGCATCCGCAGCCCTAAGACCCAGCTCGGCGGTCTCTCTAGGCGACAGCGGCCAGGCCAGGAGCGCATCGCCGGGGCCCTCCGCCTCCCAGTTAACTGGTCAGCGCTGGCCGGCGGCCGGGGGCTACTGGTCCTCTCTCAGTGCTCCATCTGATGTGCTCTGCCCTCCGGGGCGCAGATGCCTGCAGGCCGGAGGTTGCGCGCACGTCCCCCCCCCCCCGGAGTAGCTGGGTCCGAGCCCCAGCTTGCTGGCCGGTCCACAGCGCCTGGGTTCCTCCCCGTAGCCGTGCTGCGGGGCCCCTCCGGGCTGCTAGGGCCCAGGCTCCGAGAGAGCGCTTTCGGAGGAGCCCCAGGCACAGGTCCCCGCGGCCGACCTGACCCAAGAAAGAAAGGGCCAACAACAACTTTCTCCCAAGTCCTCGCCAGCCCTAGGCGGCGATGCGAAGCTGCGGCAGGAAAATTATACCCCAAAGAACGCGCCCCAAAGCCCTGCCCATCCCTACCTCGGACTAGGATCCGGCGGCAGTAATCTGGGTCTGCTGAGGAATTGGATTTACTTTTGTTACAATCTTCCGAAGCGCCAGACGCCGAAAAGGCGCCCTGCGGCTCCTTGAGGAAGGCGGCCGGAAGGCTCCCCTCGGCGCCCTTGATCTCCCTGCTCTCCTTGTGCGGGTTTTTCGAGACCCTGGCAGCCTCGGAGTCCGAGTGGCACCGGACGTCCATTTTGTCTGGTTTCCCGAACATAGGCAAAAAGAAAAAAATAAAACAAAAAAACCCCAACCAATCAAACAAAAAAAAAAAAAAACCACAGAAAAGAAGAAGAGGGTAGGAAAAAAAAAGGCAGAAGAGGACAAAACCCCTTCAACGCAGCACCTAAGCTCGGTCGCCCGCCAGAATGAATGTCCCCGCGGGGAGGCTTCGGCAGCCGCGGAGGGTCAGCGCAGACAGGAGAGTGGCGCGCTGGTAGAGAGGCGGCGGGTCTTGTCCAGGATCCCGGTGGAGCAGTGGCGAGGCCGCCTCCTCAGCGCCCGCGTCCTCTGAGCACGTCCAGTGTCCCCAGCCTGGCGATCAGGTAGCGAACAGCGCAACTCCGAAACGCTGCGGCTCCGCCTGTTACTGAGACGGCCGAGATGTGGTTGTCCGACACCCGGGGGGGACGCACACTCGCTGTTGCAATTGATTACGGGTAATTTCGCAGCCCCCACGTTTCAGTTACCTCACGAATACACTAAATTGTTTGGATAATATATCAGATCGTAATGGATGGTTTCTGTCCTTGTCCCCAATCAAGTAGGGGTTTAGCCAGTGAATAAACGGAAATGATTGGTCTTGCTTTCGGGAAACACAATCAAAGACCCACACTTCCAGAAAAACTTTTGACAAGATTCATCCTGAATTGTTTGAACCATTAACATTATTAACTTTCTCTTTGCCTTTGACTGTCCTCTCACATACTGGCTAAAGGGGGTTTCCTCCAGACTCCCCAGATAGAGCCGGATGGGGGTGGGTGTTACCCACTAGTCTCTGTAGCTGAAGAAAGCAGTTGCCTCTGGGTGGGGAAAGAAGGGGGGAGGAGAAAAGTTTCGCCCTAAAGTCTCTTCTCCACACTCCAAAAAAGCCAAGCTTTCTCCCCAAGCGACTCCTTAACACACCTCGACGCTGACAGCCATCTTAAACTGCCGCCCCTCTTCCTGTAGCCCCAGTTGGATTTTTTTTCATGCCTGCACCTCCAGCAGCCCTGAGGCAGCCCATTCAAAGGGCAGCTTTGTACTCAGAGTGGGGGGGGGGGGGGGGTGGGGGGGAGGAAGACGAGAGAGAGAGAGAGAGAGAGAGAGAGAGAGAGAGAGAGAGAGAGAGAGAGAGCAAAAAATCTCAACTGTGAGATCTGCTTCAAAAAAAAAAAGTTTCCCCCTAGCTATTTCATTGTCTTGCTACAATGTCTTTGAGAAAAGCAACAGCCAGTAATCCAATAACAGCATTGATTAGGCCACAATGATTCAATTCAAGCGCATGGCCTTGTGCACAGAGCTTGCTCCAGCCCTTCTCGTCACCTTGCCGGGGCAGAAGCCCTCTCCACGCCGTTCTCCCCATTCACTCCTTTATGGGAAATGCGGAGCAAAAGGAGTGAAAGATGGCAATTATCTAATTGGACTATTAACAAACAGTCCTCTGAGTGCGGCGGTCTGGCGTGGCTCCTGGGCGGGGGAAGGGCCGTGTTCCCGGCCCTCATTCACAAAGAGTGCAGGGGCCGCGGAGGAAAGGGGGTTTTTAAAAGGGAGTAGAGGGGTGGGGGGGGGAGGCGAGGAGAGGTGGGAGGTTTGGCTGAGAATTTTTCCACACAATTCCAAGAATGGGGCGGAGGCGGGCGGGGGAGGGGCGGGGGTCTGGGCGAGAGGGTGGGAGGCACAGAGTGAGTGGGGAGGACAGCGAGTGTGTGTGGCGGCCTCCGAGGGGCTCTGCGCCCGCCCAACCGTCCGGCTGTCACCTCCCGGCCACCACCGCGGTCCCTCGAGATTGTTGGACGTGGAGGGGGTGGGCCGAGCCGGGTAACCGCACTCCTCTCAAGCCACCTTCGGCCGGTCCCTTAGGAGTAACCGCTTTTGGTCGGTTCCCAGGGTATCTGTCGCACCCAGGCAGACCTCGGGCTTTGACTTTATAAGATTGGAGATACTTGGGGTGATTGTGTTGAGTGATGTTCACTGAGCGGGGAGTATCCCGGGGACAGATTGTGAACCCAAAGATCTCTGAGGGAGCTGTCCTCAGGCCAGACGCCTCCGTGCGACCTGGCGGCAAGTGCCTAGAACGTCCATCCGACAGGAAAGCAAGGAAGTTGAAAGAAGAAAAGGGTCTCTCCTTGGCAAGCCAGCCCTCCTGTTGTAGAAGTACTGCCTGCCCGCCGTCTTGGCCCCAACGACTAAGCCTGTGAAGGGGGATTCCTGAGGCTTCGAATGGGTGCCCTTGCTGCGATCCGTCTGGAGTACTGCTCTGGGTGCAGGTCCGGAATTCCAGCCCAAACACCACACACACACACACACACACACACACACACACACACACACACCAGGTGGTGAGCAGAACGGAATAGCCAGCTTGAGGTGTTCAGGCTCCTGCTTAGGGACTTTAAAAACCTTGGAGAATCATAGAGACCCCCAAAACAGCCAAGATAGAACTGGGCCACCTTAGGATGGTTCCAGGCCCGTAGGCCTTAGGACTCCGCAGCCTCCTGGTTACCCGGAGGACACCTACGAAGTCAAAGGCCTGGGAGGAAGTCTTTAAAAAAAATAAAAGTGGCCAGCTCACCATTTCTTTCAGATTTCTGGGGAGCTGGCCCTGCCCCTTCACTTGAACCCGGGAGCAGTTGCTTGTTTGTTTGTTTCGGTGTCTAATCACATTTAATGTTTGTAACCCCTTTCTTGGGAAGGTAACAACGTCCCAGGTTAGGACTAAATCAGTAGAGGACTTATCCAAACCTCAGGTTAGTGAATACAAAAAAAAATTTTTTTTGAACTCCTCTCTGACTAACCTCAGAAGTGTTCCAGGTCATTGCTAGTTTCTCCGGGCTCTGCCTTAGTTTCTAGGTACTCCCCGCTTTGAGTTTCCTGGGAATCCCCGAGGGATGCAGAGTGCTCAAAAAGACATAAGGCTATGCCCTTAATGTTAATACTTAAACATTTTGAGTATTTGACATTTGTTTTCATTTCATTTCATGCCCAAATAACACTAGATGGAAGCAGAAACAATAAGTTTTGCTTCCGACCACGCTATATATTACTAGCCAGGAGCATTTCTTAGAAGCCCATCATCCTGCACCGACCTGATTTGGGTGAACAAAATTTAGTTCTCTGTGTCTCAAAGTTGTCTGATGACTGTCTGGGATCAAAGTTTAGGAATTCACATTTCTACTGGCTAGGGGGAGAGAGTGAGTCTTTTAACAACTTTGTTGGGGAAATTGTACCTTATAAAGTTGGGGAATGTTAGTTCTGAGGGCAGAGACACACTGCCACCATCGATGCTTGCTTGAGAAAGGAAGACAGTGGGACTATCTATCTGGCTTGATGATGTAGAGATTTATCAAGTTCTGGAAATGTCAAAAGCAAGTTAGCACTCAGGAGGTTTCCAGCACACATGCAGGCTGTCTTCAACATAATCTAGAACAAACCGATCAGCTATGTGAACTCTCTGGCTATAATCATAGCTCCATTTTGGAAACACTAATGATTCTGTTGCCAGATGCCAGTCTAGGCTCCAGGCACTTGAAATAACAAAATAAAATAAAAGTCAGTCATAACTACCAACTACACTTGCTTTTTGTTGTGTATAGTGTTCTGTCTCCCTACCCCTCCCCTCTCCTCTTTCTCCCCTTTCCTCTCTACTGCACCTCCTCGCTCTCTCTCTCTCTCTCTCTCTCTCGCTCTCTCGCTCTCTCTCTCTCTGGTTTAAAATTCTGTGGGCATCCATCCAGAAAAACCATGACAGGTTTCCCAGAGGACACAGTGGAGGATGGAAGCCCTGGATGGAAATTTCAGAAAAGCAGCTGCTGCTCCCAGCCAAACGAAAGCTGTGTGTGTGTCCATTGGCAAAAGAAAGGGGAGGGGGGTCCGCTCAGTTATTTAGATAATCTGAGACAGGCCTGTGCTGTACAGCACACACGAGGACATGGGGCTGCTCCAGGTGAAAGTGTTTTACTCCCCTGCTTACATTCTTCTCTCTCCCAGTGCCCTTCCTGCCCCCACATGTCTGTCTGCAGGTGCAGAGAGACCCAGAATAGAACTGCAGAGCTGGAAGGACTTGTAGAGATCATCCATTCCAGAACCATCATTTGACTTGACAGATGAGGAGAATGAGCTGGGAAAGACAAAGCACGGTATTAAGGATTAGACAACTAGTTAGTGAGAACCTCTGGGCTGCAGTCCTGGTCCTCAACGCTGCTGCTGTATTCCCATCTCTGCCCACGCTTCCTAGAGTTGGCAAGAGAATGCACTCTTTGGGACAGGGTGACCTGAGCCAGGGGGATGCCTTTCATAGTCTATGCCTCTGCCTGCGTTCTCTCCTTGGGGCAATAGAAAGCAGCATGAAGCCAATGCTAAGCACAGTCCTTCAGTGTCCCTCCCTTTTCATTTCCAGAAGAAATAGGAGGTAAAGGTTGCTGGAGGGAAAAGATCCAAGAGCCTCTGAGACTATGAGGGAGACTGTATGACATATCTTTCAAAAAGAATTGCATCAGAGAAGATGGGGCAAGCAGAAGGGAAGTCTTTCTGTGAGTAGGGTACTCAATATAATTAACAACCAGGATACTGGCATTTACACAAACTTTCATCTGCAAAGTTGCCAGCAGTGGAGAGCTCCATCTTGTCTAGTTACTAATGTCCCATCCTTCAGGAAGTCCTTGAGGTAATGAAAAAAATAAATGAACCACAAGCTTCTATTGAACATCTAAAATGGAGAATGTAGCTGTCCATCCATGTATCTCTGTTCTGTTTCCTCTTAAGGACCTGCCAGTGTGCAGAAAGCCAAACACTGGATTAGTTTATATACATGTGAAGCAACTGGTTCCATTAGATTCCACTTCTTAGCCTTGCATGTTGAATCGAGAAGTTAAGTTTTGTCAGTGAATTAATAGTTTAAATATGAAGCATTCAATTTTAAAGAAATCTTAGAGTGATATTGCTCAGTAACTCTATAGGTTGATCCATTAAAAAAAAATGGAACAAAACCAAACAAAGAAATGGAACAAATATGATCTCTGTAGCCAATCAGGTTACATAATTCATGTGTGCAGTTCCCAGCTCCGTTCCTTATCAGACAATCATTTTTAAACAGTTACATTCTTTCTCTGTGCCTCAGTGTTTTGTCTGAAAAAGAACTTTAGTTGTAGCACCTGTAAGTATTGAATAACTAAAACAAAGTGCTTTAAGTGATGCCTTGCAGATGATGAGCACCGTGGCTAAGTATTTGTCATCAGTGTATCATTTGTGTATCTCGTGTAGCTAGAACAAGAGATACCAAGAAAGAACCAGGAGTCAGCCAGGATACATGTCTGGTTCTGGGAATGGGTAATGAAGGTGGTTGGATTGAACAGCACATAATAATGAGCATCCAGAATTAAAGACCTCCATGATCCCATTAAACTCTCCTAGCCATAAATGTGTCATCCCTCACATAAAACACTGTGGTCTATTTCCTCTTTACTAATTTTCAGTAACTTTGTCATATGCCTTATTCAATAAAATCATATGGAAGTGGTCTTGTGCTCCTTAGGGGCCATAAATCAATGTTCAGCTTCTGAACCCACCTGCCCTGCTGGAAGGAAGTCAGCCTAGGGGAAAGGAGACTACAGGAGAAAGTGCAGTGCTTGGAATCTGATATAAATATCAGTGAGCAGGAAGGTGAGCTTGTAAGGCCATGTGATGTTCATGGTGGCTTGGCATGAACCATTGATGCTGAATCCTGTCCAAAGCACAGTCTTAAGAAAATATATAGTGGTAGTTGCTTTAAACTGCTAAGCCTTGGGTGTGTTTGTTATGTTTCAGTAGGTAACTGAAAAACCCATATTATGGAGTAGAAACCGAGGCTCAGTCATTTGCCCATAGTTTAAGCTAAAGAACACCCCAAACCAAAGCTAACCAGAACCATCCAGCACCAAAATCTGTGGTGGTGGTAATCAAGGGACTCTAGTGACTCTCTCAGAATCAAGGGATAGTTGTACATTTCTCGTATCCTTCCATATTTCAGAATGATCTCCTTAAGGTGGGCTAAGTTGGGCTAATGAAGGGCCGAATGTGTTAGCCTGATTATGAAAAGAACAAAGGTTTTAAATATAAAGTGGTATCTGTCAAGATACTTCTCTTGGAAAGTGAAGGGAGGGGGCATCTCCTTGGATCCCAAATCCCCAATTCGACATTTCATCTTTCTTTCTTAAGACTGTTAAAATAAATAAATAAATAAAAGCTTTTACTTTACGTGTGTGGGTATTTTGTCTACAATGCATGTTATGTGTGGCACATGCCAACAGGGGCCAGAAGAGGGTGTCAGATCCCCTAGGACTGAAGTTATGGTTAAGATGGTTATGAGCCTGGGAATCGAACCTTAGTTCTCTGGAAGAGAAGTCAATGCTCTTAACCACTGAGCCATCTATCTAGCTCCTTCCTTTCTCTTTAAACAAATAAAGGAACAGGTGGCGCCTCCCCTTTAAGAGATTAGGGACACTCTAACAGTAGATGGGACGTGACAGCAGGTGGTTATTTGGCTCCTTGAAATTCTCCAGGTGAAGCATTCTGGGAGAAGGAAAAAGAAAGCTGATTTTTATTAAACATTTTCTAGGTCACAAAGAACTTAAAAGTTTTCCAGGAAGCCTGGTTATAAATTCATATCTTTCTAACAGGGTACATTTGTGTCTCAAAGCATCTTTAAACCCATCATTTTCTAAAATACCTCACGGCCTGAAAAACAGCTAGAGCTGTTTATTCAGCAAGCAAATAGCAAAGCCTTCTCCATGAAAGGCTTCTAGATCACAGGACCATAGAGAGATCCCTGTATCAAAAGTGTGAAGCGCTTTCACATCAAGGGGCAGGACAGCTCCTCACTTAAAGTCTCTTATTTTATACAGCTCACCCCGTTCAGCTGTAACTGGAAAAGAAAGAAGATGCTGCCTGGACCATGTGCTCAGACAGGAATATCTCAGCTCCCCACTCAAAGCCTGCTATGCTTATTGTTTTTGTTTTATTTTATTTATTTACTTATTTCGGAACAGGGTCTCATGCCAGGCTGACCTTGAACTCACTATGAAATGGAATATGCTTGCCTTGAACTTGTAATCTTTGAGCTTCTACCTCTCCTATGCTGGAATTACAGGTGGGTGTCACCACAACCAATCCTGGGTTTCCTGCATACTAAGCAAGCAACTCTATCAAGCAGACACCTACTTAAGTTTTTAACTTTGTTTTTATTTGTTGTTGTTGCTTTTTTTTGTTTTTTGTTTTTAAGAGAGGGTCTCGTTATTTAACCCAGACCGGCATCCAACACTTGAGCATCGAGATTATGCACATAACCAACACATTCCTCCCATAAATCTAATTCTAAGGAATTTAATCCTCCTGTTTCTGAGCCATCAGACACTTAGAGGTAATATAGGGAAGTGAGATTATAGGCTCAAGCAGGAGCATTGATGGTGGATTGTGCCCGCCAACAAGAAGCCTTGGAGGAGGATAGAAAGTAAACCTGGTAATTCCATAAACACCAAGGCCGCAGGTCAAGTCATGACAACCTCAAGTGCTTTTGAAGACCTGAAGGCAGTAGATATCCAGGCCAATGGCCTTCTGGGATTATATGTGCTAAATTTTGTTTGAGAAGGCAAAGAAGCCCAAACAGTATTTGAGAAATACTTTGATATAAAATAAATACGCAAAGTTGCTCCTATGCCATAGCTCATTTCTCTAAAATAAAGGGAAGTCACTGTAGCGGTAGATGCCCAAACTGCGCCTGCGTGGAATCAGAACACGTGACACGTAGAGATGCGAGGTCTGTGGCCGGGAGCTACAGAACTGAGTGTGAGAAGGTTTTTGTTCCCAACAATTTTTCTCTGAGCTGTTTTGTAAGACAGACCAAAAGAGTGAAGGAAAAGAAAGCAGAGTGGGGAAAGGGAGAAAAGAGTGAGCCTGATGCATTATGGGTACTTATATTTGCATAGGGAAGAAAAGGAAGTAGGAAGACTCAATTTATTTGTGAGAGACCTGTTTTGTGTTTGCCTGAGATTCTCTCCTGTAAAAGAAATGGAGGGTTTTGGCCCTAGAGCCACCAAGGACTGTAAGTGACCCGTGATACCATGTGACCAAAACAAGGCAGAACTAGTCTCCATGGAATGAAGGCCTAGCAAATAAAGGGGATAGCCTGGAGATATTTTGGTGCAGTTCGTTCTTCTTTACATCATTCTCTCTCTCTCTCTCTCTCTCTCTCTCTCTCTCTCTCTCTCTCTCTTTAAAAAATGTTTTGCAAACATTGACTAATTAAACCAGCATGGCTTCTCAAAGGCAAAATTAAGCCCGTTTAATCTGTTTGAAATTTCTGGGGGAAAAAAAAAAGCTAATAAAATTAAGGTATAATGTTCCTGAAGAGGACACAGGACCATAAACATGAAGGATTAAATATTCATGTGAGGCTGTGGCATTTGATATCTGCAGACACGGGGTGTGGAGACATTCACCCACCTCCACAGTATGGACCACTGGAGACCAAGGCTGAGCTGCAAAGACCGTGGAGAGTTTCTCTACAATCAGTCTGCTGTGGTTTCCTGCCCATAAGGTTTTTCTGAACCCTGGAATCAGGAAGAAGCAGGAGGCCACCTCATGAGCCAGTCAGAGTCTCACAGCATCTTGACTCTGAATGCTTCTCCCAGGGTATCCACCTGACACCAGACATCTGGTACAGAACATAACATCCTTGATATACAGAGTTTAAACAATACTCACAGCTCAGCTGAGACTCTGCCATAAATACCTTCAACAACTTAGTCCCCACCCTCCATAGTTCTAAGGCATCAAGTCTGCTAAACCAGCACCACCAACAAGATGCACACCCAGTTCTTTTTTTACTGTTTGGAGACACTAACTTTCCTAGGCAGGCTTTCAACTTCCAGTCTTCCTACCCCAGCCTTCTTAATACCTATAGGCTTTTGTCTCCCAGGCCCAGCTTCTGACTACACATTCTTTTTGTACCTTTTAAACTGTTAATTTTGGGACTCGGTAGTTAAGAGTATAGACCAGTCTTCCAGAGGACCCAGGTTTGATTCCCAGCACCTACATGGCAGATCACAAATTTCTGTAGCTCCAGTCCTAGGAGATCCATCCAATACTCTCTTCTGACCTCTATGGACACACACACACACACACACACACACACACTCACACACCAGTACTTTAAAAATAAAATGTTAATTCATTTAAAAATTTGCATTTATTTATTCGGAGGAGGCAAGCAAACTATGCATTCACGTGGGGGTCAGAGGACAACTTCTGAAGGCAAGTTCTCTCTTTCCACTGGTGATAAAGCTTGGGCTGCCAGGGTTGGTGGCATGACCATGGCTGCCACCATTGGAGCTATCTCACCAGTCACTTCCATTGGCTTATTTGTTTGTTTGTTTTGAGACATGGTCTCATGTATATCCTAGGCTAGTTTTGAACTTAGCTGAGGATGACCTCAAAAGTTAGATCTTCCTGGCTCCACCTCACACACTTTATACAGTGCTGGGGGCGGCTAGATCCAGGCCCTTGAGCTTACATAGTAAGGACTCAACCAACTAAGCTACACTCCCAGCTCCCTCAGAAGACATGGACAACAGAGCAGCTAAAGAGGATGTGAAATCGGGAGGGGGTGGAAAGACAGTCAGTGGGCCTGGGAGGAGTTAAAGAAGAAGTGGGAGGTAACCATCAAAATAACTTGTATGCATGTATTGAATTCTCAAAGAGCTAATTAAAACATTATACATACATACATGAATGTATATACATTTATATACACTCACATATATACTGTAGCAGTTCTCAACATGCTTACCATGGCCCCTTTGGCAAACCTGTATCTCAAAAAATAATTACATTATGGTACCTAATAGTAGCAAAATTACAGTTATAGATTAGCAATGAAAATAATTTTATGGTTGTGGATTACCCCAACATGAAGAACTATATTAAAGGGTCACAGTACTAGGAAGGTTGGGAGCCACTGAACTAGAGAGATAGCTCAGTGGGCAAGAATGCTTGTTGTGCAGTCTTGAGAACCTGAGTTTAATTCCCAGCACCCATGTGAAAAACAGTGTGGCCACGCAGGCACCGGAACCCATGCAGGCACCAGAACCACAGGATCATGATGGGAATAGGCAAAAGGACTGCTGGGGTTTGCCAGCTGCCAATCTGGCTCCAGGTTGAGACTCCACCTTAAGAAAATAAAAGTGGAAAGTGAGAGCAGAAGACAACCTGCCATCAATCTCTGGCCTCCACACATACATGTGCAAGCACACACTCTCTGTAGAGCAGCCTTGGCCCATCCAATGTGGCCTTCTCTCTTTATTACTGGGGAGGCTGGGTGATCCTGAGGGTTGTCTCTTCTCTCCCAGTCTTCAGTCTCCCATCTTGTGGCTGAGCCTGGGAAGTTGGCTGCTGAGGTGGAGACTATTTGTTTTACATGGAGTGATCAGATTGCTCTATCACTCAGACAAGTCTGGCCGGAAGTGTGATAAGTAATGTTCCCTGTGCTTCGGCCGATAGCATCTTCCCTTCCACACTCAAGAACATTTTCTGTGAGTGCCATGCTGAGACCACTAGGTTCCAATAGAGATTCAAGTCAGTTCCAAATAGCTGTAACATCAGACATCTACCACCTACTATGACAACATGTATCCTTTAAAGCAGAGGCTGGGAACCTGAACCTAAGCCATTCTGTGGCTTTGGATTTTTTCCCAAGTCCATATTTATTATTTCTCAGTTAATCATCAAGTCGTGTGTGTGTGTGTGTGTGTGTGTGTGTGTGTGTGTGTGTGATGGTGTGTTTGTGTGTGATGGTGTGTGTGTGTGTGTGTGTGTGTGTGTGTAGTGGGGTGTGTGTGATGGTGTGTTTGTGTGTGATGGGGTATGTGTGATGGTGTGTGTGTGTGTGTGTGTGTGTGATGGTGTGTGTGTGTATGATGGTGTGTCTGTGTGATGGTGTGTGTGGTATATACCCATGTGTGCATGCCCATGTATGCAGGCAAAGACCAGAGGAGGATGCTGGATGTCCTGTTTTAAGACAGGGTCTCTCACTGAACCTGGAGCTAACTAAGCTGGTAGCCAGTAAGCCCCAGGGATCTTAGCCTCCTTCTTCACAATGCTGGGGAATTCTATCTCCAGCTTTATGTTTGTTCAGTGAGTGTTCTTATCCACTGAGCCATCTTCTCAGCTACCTACTTTCCAAATTTTTTAATAGGTTTTACTTTGAAACCTTGAGCTAGATAATCTGGTTGCCCTGGATTCATTTCTTCCTATCAGTAGCCAGCAGGAGGCAAGAAGTGACAGATGCCTCTGGAGGGGCTGGTCCTAGAGCCTGGCTGTGGGTTGAACTTGGCTCATCCCCCAGAGGCCTTATACAAGAAATGTGGTCCCATGTTACCTGTTAAGAGGTAGTGGAACCTTTAAGAGGTTGGGGTCTGGTTCCTGATAAGTAGTAGGCCATTGGAGTGGAGTGCATTGGTTATTTTAAGGACTAACTGGTCACTCCCTGCTCTCTGACTTCCTGTCTCCCCTTCAGGGCTTTTGTTACTTGCTCACCATCCTGACTCCATCTGCTGCAGGCTCTCACCTGAACAGCATCAATGTTGTTGTCTGTTAGGTTCATGTTCTTGAGCCTCAGAACTGGGAGCTAAATAACCCACTCATCTTTGTAAGTTAGCCAGGCTTGGATACTTTATTACAGCAACAGAAAATAGATTAATACAGGCCAGGGAAGTATTTGAATGTAAGACAACACTGGGAAGGGCACCCACTCTAGATATGCCTGTCAAGTTGAGCAACACAAAAATCTGGAAGTGGAAGGTCCTTTTCCTCCAGGAAGCTGACAAAGGGCATGCCTGCATCTACTTAGGGTTCTCTGGGCTTGCAGCTCCATGTGAGTATTCTCAGGGCTATCTACCTAGGTTTGGGCCATTCATGGAGTCCATAAACCCTAAGCTTTATCAGGGAGACATTGTACTTTGGAGAAAGATGAAGCCAACTGAGATTCGAACTTTGTGTTTCCCTCTTTGCATCACCGTGGGGTCAGGGAAAGGATGATGGTTATATTATGGATCTTAGATGTTCTCAACAGGCTCGTGTATCTGAACACCTGGCTGGCGGACCTCTTTTGAGAGGTTGTAGAACTTTTAGGAGGTAGAATGTAGCTGGAGAAAGTGGGTCTCTGTGGGATGCAGAGAAAAAAAAAATGAGAACCTCTCCTCTCTCCAAACTCCTTGCCCAAGCTGGGAGACTCTGCTGAGCACATGTGTGCCCCGTGCTCTTGTGTGCTCACCTCTCCAGAATGTCTGTCCTTATCCTCACGCTTTGCCCGTTAGGTCAGCGTTACCCCACACTGCCTCCCTTCCAGGCACTGCTTTCTTCTCAGGCTTCCTACTCAGGAATTCTCATCATTTGCTCTGACGTTCACTAAGTGTGACTGAACCTGTTCCACTTATGCTGATATAAATAGCTAATATTAGTATAGTGTCATCGGGCTGTGTGCATATTAACTCAGTCCTTGGCTATATTCTATGAGCACAGACGACTTTTATTAGCTTCAGAAGAAGGCAGGCAGGAGCTCAGTGACCCGTTCAAGGCCAGCCAACTGGTTGGTGATTGGCACCTGTCCCAGTCTGCGGGGCTGTGAAATACCACAGACTTAGAAGTCCAAGATCAAGGTGCCCTCAGGTTGGAAACTCTCTTCTTGACCTTAAATGGCTGCCTCTGGCTGTGTCCTCCGCTGACCTTCCTCTGTGCTCATGTAGAAAGGGGAGCTTTCTCTCATCCCATAATTTATTTTATTTTTGCTTCTATTTTTCCTTTTTCCTATTTCTCTTAATTTTTCTTTCCATTTCTCTCTTTCTTCTCTCCCTTCCTTCCTTCCTTTCCTTCCTTTCTTCCTTTCTTTCTTCCTTCCTTCCTTTCTTCCTTCCTTCCTTCCTTCCTTCCTTCCTTCCTTCCTTCCTTAATTTCTTTTTGAGACAGGGAAAACAGGGATCTCCACAGAGAGGTGTTTCATTCACCTCTCAAACACTTACTGAGCATCTGTCTGCAGGCTGATGTATAGACACCTGCTTTCATGGATCACAGAACTTTCAGAACATAAGAGGAATCTCTGAGGCATGGTGGTCCCAATACAGGACACTTGTAATGTGTCTAAGCACATATGTGGGTCAAGACCTCCCCAGGGAATGAGCTTTGTGGTCTAGGCTTCTGGTGGGTTTGACTTCAGAATGAAGGGCAGGCTGACTGGAGCAAGAGCTGGTATATGAGGAGTGGCTTCCTTAAAGATCCAGGACTCAATCTGGAAACTTGAGACCAGCATAGGTAAACTCCACCCTTCATGCTGGGGGAATGGAAAACTGTGGCAATATAGATTTGATGCAAATTTGGGCAAATGTCTCCTCAAGATTTAAGCATTACCACGACACATCTTCTGTCTAGCAGTCCAGGCTCTGCAGTGGACCACAAAACAAAACAAAACAAAACAAAACAAAACCTTCTAAGCTCCACTGTCAAGCAGCTTCTGCTCACAGGAAGGCTTCTGACCTCAGGAGTGTCAGGCAGGAGCATGTGAACATCACACCGCAGACAGTGAAGCTTTCCATAAGAGATTCACAGCAAACAGTTGGGGACCAAGAAGAGGGCCTGTGTCTGCTGTGTGTAACAATAGCTACAGGAAGCAGTGTGTACCCCCACCTCCTAAGCGTGCATGCATGTGTGAAGAACACTTCACACTCTAGAGTACCTTCCTGTAAGTGCCCTGTGAGATATCTGTGACAGAGGTAAAGTTTTCTTATGCTTGCCTCATGAAGACCCAATCCCTCAGGGAAGTCCCAACCAGGAAACCTAGCCCTCAATCCTGTACATCTCTACGCTTACACTTCTACCCAAGGCCAAGAGTTGCTAAGGCAATGCAGGGCCCATCAGTCACAGCATGGGGAGAAATGGGCAGACTTGAGACACACTCAGAAGGCATTTCTGGCAGAATCTGCTACTAAAGAGAGGAGGCTGGAAGAAGAGGAAAGGAGGATGGCCAGGACACAGAAAACATACAAAGATGAGAACAAGGTGTCTTAGTAATTTTCCTATTGCTGTGATAAGACATTGTGACCAAGGCAACTTATAGAATAAAGAGTTTATTGGGGACTTACAGTTTCAGAGGGTTGTAGGTCATGACTACCATGGTAAGGAGTATGGCAACAGATAGATAGGTGGTGCTGGAGCAACAGCTGAGAGCTTACATCCTGAGACACAGCCCCCAGGCAAAGGGAGGGACAATAGTAGTTGCCTGCCTTCAGTGACACACCTACCCCAATAAGGCTACCTCTCCTAGTCCTTCTCAAACAGTTCCACCAACTGGGGACCAAACATTTAAATATGAGCTTACAGGAGCTGTCCTCATTCAAACCACCACAGGGACTGGGAAGACATAACAAGGGAACATGAGATTAGTTTCCAAGACTTCGTTTGATTCTCTGCAGTCATTTTTCCACTATTGACCTCAGTTTTATCTGTAAACCAACGCTTTAAGGATGCCTCCAAAGTAAAGCCATATCTCTGTGTGCATCACAATAGTTAATGAGTAAAAGACTAATGCTCACTAAATGAGATGGGCCTTTGTACAATCACCACAGAGCAGCAGCAGAACACACAGCAGCATCACAGGAAGCCAAGCCCACTATGTGTCTGCTCTTACGCATTCTCCTTCCTTCTCACCAAGCCACTGTGCTGCAGAACCTACTGTTCATCATGGCTGAAGTGTTTCTTTCTTTTCTTGCTTAGACTTTTTAAAAGGCTATTTTAAAGTATGTGCGTGTACCTGTGTCTGTGTGTATGCGTGCATACATAGTGCAGGTACCTGCAGAGGCAAAGGAGTCAGATCTCCCTGGAGCTGGGTTGCAGGCAGTTGTGAGATGCCTGCTGTAGGTGCTGGGAACAAAACTCCACTCCTCTTGATTCAACTGAACTATCTCCCTGTTCTGAGCTACTTTGTTTCTAAGTTAAATCATCATTCTGTTACTTTCTTGCATCTTATGATTTAATAAGGCCACCTACTTGTATGTATGTTCACCAGTGTGTATATTGAAACAAGTTTGTGTGTGTGTGTGTGTGTATGTGTGTGTGTATGTGTGTAATTGTGGAGGTCAGGGATTGATGCTGGGTGTTTTCTTTATGGCTCTTCACCTGATTGATTGATTGATTGATTGACTTTTTTTGAGACAGGGTTCTTCTATATAGCCCAGCTATCCTGGAACTCACTCTGTAAACCAGAGTGGCCTCAAACTCACAGAGATCCATCTGCCTTTGCCTCCTAAGTGCTGGCACTAAAGATGTGCACCACCACGCTCAACTCCACCTTTTTTTTTTTTTTAAGTATCTCTCCCTGAACTAGAGCTCATGATTTGGTAAGATTAGCTGTCTAGCAAAACTCAGGGATTCTTCTCTCTCTACTGCCCACCAGCACAAGTCTTCCACAGTGCCTAGCTTTTTCGTGGGAGTGGGGTGTCGAAACTCAGGTCATAATGAAAGCACTTTATCGATTGAGGCACCTCCCTGACTATTCTTATGAGTTTTTGGTAGGCTTTGTTTGAGTTGGAGTTGACAAATAAGCAATCAAAACAAACAAACAAACATCTCTGCATGCCATCTCATGTGATCATCCCTGTGGGTAGGGATTGAATCTCATTTGATTGTCACCATGGGTAGAGACTGAACATGATGTTCAACTTTGAGGTTGTGCCACATGACGTCACTGTACGCTTTCTATCACCTGGCACACTCGCTTTCTATTAGTCACTCTGCAGGCCATCGTGCATATTTTTACCCCTAGCTAGTGTGGCAGCTTTTGAGAGCCTACTTCTCATCATAAATCCGTGATCAGTGTGATGAAATCACAGGGCTTGGGCATCAGTCCAAGAAATAGGATGGGGGGCCAGCAGCCATGTGATGGAGAGGCTTCTGCTGTCTACAGTCACAGACACCCAGAACAAAGGATGGAGGGACTGGCTTTAAAAAGTGTCTAGAACAAATGTATCATAGAGTAGCCATGATGTTTCATGAATCAGAACCCCTAAGAAAACAAGATGGGTGAAAGTGTATTCTGAAGTCAGGCCTCTGAAGTCTGAGATGGCAGAACTAGGAAGGTTTTTAGAGTAGTTTTAAGCAACCACGAGTGTTGGCATGATCTTTAAGGATTAGAAAGACTAGTAATCTGAAATAAGATGGTACCATCTCTCACTCATACAATGTCACTGAAGCACTGCCTACCTCTCCAGAATTAGTAGATTTAGAAAAGGGAGCTTTAGCAGAGAGGATTAATTTAGCAGAACCAAAACAAACAAACAACAAACCAGAGGGGACTCCTGGGTTCATAGGTGTCTCTTAGTACCAGCCCAGTAGTAGCTAGTAAGAACTTATAAGTCATTGATTAACTCACTCAGTGGGGGCTGCTTCAAAAGATTGCCCCAATTTCAAATACCCATTGTGACAGGTTTGGCATGGTTTTGTTTTGGTTGGTTGTTTTGAAGCAAGGTCTTATGTAGCCCAGGCTGGCCTCTAACTCAGTAGGTAGCAGAGGTGACCTTGTTATCTCGGTGTTTCCACTTACAACTTTGGCGGTTTGTACAATGCTGGGGCCCTAGGTCCATGCATCCAGATGGGCACTTTACCAAGCGAGCTGTAGATCCCCAGCCCCGTGCTTAATAGTTTTTTTTTAAAAATGTTTATTTATTTTATTTATATGAGTGTACTGTAGCTGTCTTCAGACACACCAGAAGAGGGCACAAGATCCCATTACAGATAGTTGTGAGCCACCATGTGGAATTGAACTCAGGACCTCTAGAAGAACAGGCAGTGCTCTTAATCTCTGAGCCACCTCTCCAGCCCTGTTTAATAGTTTTTAAAAACTGTTTTCTTTCAAAGTTGTACTCATCATTCTCATCACGTGCACTTTCTAATGTGGTGTATACAATGTGTTTTGATCAGATCCATCGCTCTATTCTCTCTTCAATCCCCCTCCTTCCCAACTCCTCTCTCCCAACTTCTCATCCGGGATTTGTGTTGTTTTCCCCCCATAGAATTCATTCAGTGGTGCCCATATGTCCTCGGGTGTGAAACCTCTCAATGTCTATATCTCTGAGAATGACTGACCCTCTCTCTCCTAAAAGCCATCAACTTCAATAGCTTCTCAAACCAGGGTGAGACATCTTGAGTCTGCCACCCATCCCTGCTGGGATTTCAGCTGGCTTGATCTTTAAGAAAAACTAAATAAAAGATGGTGGGCTCCTTAATCTCGACATCTTAGTCAGTCAGAGGTGCTTGGAGCACTTGAGCACTTCAGGGTTATTTCTTCTTGCTCAGTGGTTAAGAGCTCTGACTGCTCTTCCAGAGGTCCTGAGTTCAATTCCCAGCAACCACATGATGGCTCACAACCATCTGTGATGGGATCTGATGCCCTCTTCTGGTGTGTCTGAAGACAGCTACAGTGTACTCATTACATAAAATAAATAAAAAAAAATTTTAAAAAAGCAACTTTCGGTTAAAAAAAAAAAAAAAGGACTTAAGCAAAGCTGGAGACCAGTGTGACTTGCGATGTGTATTATCTATGGAGCTCCTATCAATTAAGTGAGCTTCTCTAGTGCAGAATGATGATCGTCCCAAGACCTAAGAGTAAACTCTGCAACCCTATCCACAGGGTAGATGTTGCAGTAAGAGGACTTGGGGGAGGGGTGCTGGAAAAGTTGCCATCTTCCTTGAGAGTTCTGTTCATGTATATACAAATCATGCCCAATGTCACCTCTGAGCAGTGAATGCTGTCCATGCACGTTCTTAAAAAACAATGCAACATTGTCACCTTTCTTTCATCTATCCTGAGAGCAAGACAATAGAAACTCAGAGACATTGATCAGTTGTTCAGCTTCAATCACACTGACCCGGGTTTCAAACACAGGTCTGTCCATTTCCCTAATCCCAAAGCTTCAGCCTTTTGCCATCTCTGCTACCTACTCCCAGGCTTCCCAGTGAGACCTGAGCTGTGAACTGTTCTTTGCTGGCCATCTAGGGGTAGGATAGAGCCAGGGCCAATCAGCATAGACCTTGGCCTCATTAGCATAGGGCTTAATCACCTCAGGTAGCCAATTACACGTTTATTATACCCAGCTGTTACATTTGCACTTCTGAAGTTACTCATAGCTAAACAAGGGTAATAAAGTGATGGCAGCAACTGCACCCCTGTGGCCAACTCATTTGCCTCAAGTTCAAGGACGAAACACAGTGTCGACTGACTCTTTAACTTTTGACAAAAAGAGTTTTTTTTTTTTTTTTTTTGTTTTTTTTCTCTTTTTAACTCTTTGACAAAGAGAGCTTTCAGTTGCTAGCACTGTTTAAACTAGGGAACATTTTTTGGACAACATCTAGTGTTGGAGTCTCACAGGAGGGGAATGCTCTGGGTAGGACCCTGAGCCTCCTGCTTTTCTATAAAACCTTGTGTTTATTAACACCTGCCAGAATGTTAGGGTTTGCCAGGGTATCTATCTGTCTATCTATCTATCTATCTATCTATCTATCTATCTATTTATCTATCTACCTACCTACCTATCTACCTATCATCTATCTATCTTAGCATCTATCTAATCTACTACCTTTTATTCTAATCCAGTTATATAGTCTATTATTTACTTAGCTATTATGTATCTATTAATCTAACCTCTATCTATCGATCTATCTATTCATCCATTCACCAGGCAATCTATCATACAGCTGTCAATCTAATCTATCATTTATTTAATCTCCTATTAATCATCTGTCTATTTTATTATCTATCTAATCTATCATCTATTAATATAATCTAATTATCTACTCTATCACATACCTATCTAATGTCATGTATCTACTAATCTAATTAGTTATTCTATTATCTATCTTCCTATCATCTATTTATCATTTAATATCGTCTAACTACCTAGTGATCTAAAAGAATCAGTGTCTAGCCAACCTATTATCTATTAATATAATCTTATCTATCTACTCTATAATGTATTTTGGTCAAATCCACCCCTATTTCTTCCCCTCCAACCCTTCTCCCACAACCTATCAATCTAACCTATCATTTATCTATATGTGTGCCTATCTAATTCACATAGATATTCTAAAAGTCAGAAAGATCAGGATCTAATAGAAAGTTCTGAGACCTTATAGTTTCTAAATTTTAGGGTCAGATAGTCAGCAATACAACATTACAAAACCTTTTAGATTCACTCTTCAATAGCACCAGACAAAATAAAAACTAAGACAACTACAGATAAATCCTATCTAGCTGATTTAAACTAAAGGGCCCATGCTGCTTGAGCAGACCCTCTCCCTGATCACAGCGAGACTCCTCTTGATTCAGAATCAAGTTTCCGGGCTATTTCTCAGAGAATGAAATAACAAAACACAAGAAAAAAAATGTCACCAGGTATCCCTGTTGGATGTCCAAGTGACAAGGGTCAGAAACTCAGCCGGTAACTCTGCTTAAGCAGAAGCAGAACAACCCCCCCTTCCTGGGAGGCCAAACAGAGTATTGTTTTAGTTCTGTGGGAGATAATGACGATGGAATAGAACGTCGTCCCTGGTAATGGTCTCCTGCTGGTAGGGAAATGCAGAGGCAAAAACAAACAAGGGCTAGAAGGAAAAGCTACCTTCTTTTTGAAGCAAAAGCAAAAGCTCTTTCTCTTCCTAGCAGCTCTGTTCTGTTTTAGGTGTCTTGCTTTGGAGATGCTCAGAGCCTGCGTGTCCTGAGACTCAAAGGGTTTAGGGTACAAGTTGCAAACTCAGAGAGCTGCTTTGGAACTGCTGGCTTATGAGTTAAGCTTAGGGACCATTTTGAATTTCAGCAGCTTCCCACAAAAACACAATTGCAGCCTCAGGCTTTGGTCTCAGCCAGAGCTTTCTTCTGCCACAACCCACCCATTTTATATCATCAGCCAGACTCACCTGCTTTTTACCACCTGCATTTGTACAACAGAAAAACCTGTATTTTACAGATTCTTGGAGAACAAAACCAGCAAGTCCGTCAAATCAGCAAATCAGAGCCTTTCTGATTTCTCTTTTCCTCTGGACCTCAAAAGAAATTTTAAATCAGATAAAAAGCGAGAGGTTACTTTAAATCAAGATCTGTGGGCAAAATCACAGATTTGTTTTAAACAAACATTTGTTAAGACAAAACGAAATAAAAATTCAGGGACAAAGTGACCCTTCAGTCATCTGCAGTTTTTGGAGATGAGCCAGTGTAACCTACCACATAGACAGAAAACAGTCCGAACAAGGGCTGCCAGTGTTCTTTCATGACCCAGTAGAGCCAGATCATCCAAAAGTTCAGGTCCAATTTAGTTTTGCAGTTAATGAGACGTTAGGCAAGTTTGTTTGTTTGTTTCCTCTTGGGAAACATTTTTGAATGACATAAAATAAATAGAAAGTGGTTTTAAATAACAACCACATTCTGTGTGGGCTACTGACTAACTTGCTTAAAATTCCTTGGGTGAGCATTTAGTTTTATAGTAATTTCTATTTCCCCTTGCATTTCTGAGTCTGTCTCCTTGGGGGCTACAGTTGGGCACGGGAATGTTAAGCTGTGCTTCACAGAGTACTCACCACCATATATTGCACCTTGCCATCTCCTTTAAGGTCACGTTGTCTGCAAAGGGGGGCTTATGCTGAGGCTGGCCAGACAGACCCTGGATGGCTTATAAGCTTCAGACCTTCAATGGAGCAGCAGCCTGACCTGGACACTTGTTGGAGGTTGACAACTGACATTTTTATTACAATAATTAATTCGAAATTTCTAATGTAAAAACACTCACTTGAAAAAAAAACAAACAAATCCCCAGTTGTCAGACAAAAATGATATTTAGTTTTTTTTTCTTTTAATACCTGTATTTATTATTCTGAAAATCCACCCTCCCCCTTTCTGGACTGACTTAATGATTCTTTAGCTAAAAGCTACCCCTGTAGGTGAACAGCCACTGTTGAATGTGCCTTGGAGATTTGGTCAGTAGTGGACATTGCTGTCGTAGAAATCCTTAGTGGTTGACAGACAAAAAGCTAAATGAGAAGCAAGTTTGTGAATAAAGTTAAGGCAGAAAAAGTAATAATATTTTAGGGAGAGAAACCTTAATTGTAAAAAGCCAGCTGCTAAACAACAGGATGAAAGTAAAATAAATCGGATTTCTGCATCGTTCAAATTGTTACTAAAAAACTGGGAAGAATTCAAAGCAAATAATTCCTTACAAAGAATCACAAATGCTGAAACAGTTGTTCTTGGTCAGCTCTCGGGGACCCAGAGATGGCCCGTGGAAAAGCCCTGGACTAACAAATGTGAAGGGGCACAAGACAATTCTGATCCCAATACCCCCCTTTCTCAGTCTAAGTGGATTTTCCATCAGGATGATAAACAGCTTTGGGTCTTGTCTCCCACCTCCATGATCCTGGCCAGGAGTTGTTACAGCCTCCTTAGTATACCCAGAATACGGGTTGGGGTCTCAACCCTCCAAATCCCAGCCACCCAAAGGGATACTTGAACCTGTCTTAATTCAGTCTGTGTCTTAGAGCAGAGTTCTTTAGGAATGTACCTTCAAGCACGAGCGTGCATCCGCGCGCACGCGCCCCCCCTCCCCCAACACACACCCCCGCTGCCTACACCAGAGTAAGACATGGGCACGCAGGGAGAAATTTGGTTCTAAGAACCCGGCAGGGAAAAATTGATGTCTGTGGTTCCAACCTCTCTTTTTATTTTTAAAAGGAGTCTTAGAAACATACAAATAATGTGAAATTTCTCCAAGAAAAAGTTCAAGGGAACCACGTTCAAGTAGCAGCAAAGTCTATTTGTAAAGGTTAGGAACTGCACAACTTCAGAGACTGTTTTTTCTCAAAAAAAAAAAAAAAAAAAAAAAAAAAAAAAAAAAAAATAAAAAAATTTAAAAATTTAAAAAACTTTAATACACACTTTAAGGGTGATTTATGATAACTGTAGCCTGCGGTGACTAAGGCTATACTGAACGTTCAGAGCTGAAACATTCAGTCTGTTGTGTTCAGGGAAAGTCCTCTCTACAATTTTGAAAAAAAAAATATTAAAAAACGCGGAAGCAATTGTCAAATCTCTTTCACCTGTGCAATATCTTTTTTTTGTCGTTGTTGTTGATAAATGTGTCCAATTACATAGCTAGGGTTACCGATGTCCACAGACAGTTTCATTTTTGATGGTTCAGTGGCTGTAATTCCAGGCTGCTATTTCACTGTATTGAAAGGCACGTGTTTATCTTTGCCCCTTTCTTCTTCCTGACGCTTAAACCAGCCAAAAAAACACATCAAGAAACCAAATAATCAGGGAAAACAAGAGGTAGAGTTTGTGTTCTAAAGGCTGAACGCCTCCACATAAGTAAAGGAATAAGTTTTTGACGGTTGGGGATTACCTCCCAAATTCAGGTCTTGCATCTGTGAAATGGGCTTGGGCCGGGGGCTTCGCGGCTGGACTGTGTCCCCAGATTTTCGGTTGTTTGAAAGCTCTCGGCCTTTGCGTGGCAGGGTGCGGGGAAAGCAGGTCCAAACACTTCCCGGGTCAATTTGCCTTCTAGAAGCTACAAGAGATGCACACACATGGTCTGGGGGCACTGGTACTTTGGTTAACTGCCTTTACAAAGGTTTTTAGAGGTCATCTCAGACTTAAACTAAAGAGCGGGGGCGGGGAAGACAAAGTGGAAAGGGAAAGAGTCGGGGAAGGGGCTGAGAGAGGGGAGCTGCAGGGTTGACACCAAGAGAAGGAAAGAAAATGACCCAGATAAGAATCGCGCCGCTGGAAAAACTGGAGGAGGAAAAAAGCGGAGGGATTGCGCAGGGAGGCACCCGAGCCGCGGGGCTTATGGAGGGCTTGGGCCTGAAACTCGGCCACCTCCTCCGGGCTCTGCTTCGGGTGTCCCCGGTTAGAGGAGGTAAGAGCCTGCCGGGACTCATCTAGAGACCCAGCAGAGGAGGTCACAGCGGAGGCTCATCCCGGCGGTTCAGGATGGACACATTTCTCCTGTAGTAGCCTTTGCAGGGGAGGAGGGAGGTAGTTGGGGGGCGATAGCGCCACCCGGAGCCTCGCTGAGTCCCCGGGGTCCGGCTAGAAGCGGCGGGCCCGGGTACCGCTCTGAGCTCCGCATTAGGCAGCGGCCGAGTCCGGCACACACCGGTAAGGGCCCCCCGAGGTTTTTCCTTGTCTCTCGGGGGACGACCTCCTGGAAATAGTCGAGGAGCTGATGGTGGCCTGCACACCGACAAGATCTCCGTATTCACCACCTGGGTCCTGCTGGCCTAGGGACCTTACCTCGGCGACTGGCCCAGCCTCAGGACTCAAGTCTAGAAGCGCCTTCAAGCCTTTCTTTTCCAGTACAGGGACCTCAAACACCTCAAACTCTCGAGATGGAGCAAAAAGACACTACCTACGAGTTCCCAAGCTCGAGGAGAGTCCGTGGGGGGCGCTCTCCAGGCCCTAGGGGTGAAGGTTACCTCCCCAGCACCTTGAGAGGGTGGGTACCCGTCTGGGCCCCTTAACACCGTCACTGCTACTTGTAATTTCTTCGCTTTGCCCCTCCCTTTGGAGAAAGAGGCAGTTTCACCCAAAGGTAGTGCTGGGTGAGCCATGGCGTCTGAGAGTCAGAGAGGGTCTTCTGCCTCAGAGGAACTTCGCAGCGCCAAAATTACCTCCAGGCCTACATCTATTTAAAAAAACAAACAAAAAAAAAACAACACACACACAAATTGATTATTTCGAGATTTGGTCTCTCTCTCTCTCTCTCTCTCTCTCTCTCTCTCTCTCTCTCTCTCTCTTTCTCTCTCTCTCAATATATTGATACATTGATGATCCGTCAGTGGCACAGAGGGGAAAGTGTTTTTCTGGTTTGGTGTCTGGTTTGCCTAGTCTCATCCTCCACAGTACGAGACCAGCTAGATGAAATGTGTTTTCTGTGAACTCTTGCGATAAAACTCAATGCTCCTGTCTGGACGGTTCACGTTCAATAAGGCAGCTGCGGCATATTCTGTCAAGGACTAAAGAGGGGACATTATCTACAGGAGACACTGTCCACTACAGCTCACAAGCACAGTGGTGTCCAGCTCTGTGTCACCAGCTGCTTGCACGCTTTCTCCGAAGATTATGGCAACAACAGCTTGGCAAGAACCAGAAAACAAACAGGTCTTGAGAAGTCATTTGTACTAGCGTGTACTTGGAGGTGAGACATGTACGTACACAAGCTTTTCCACTCCATTTTAAAATTTTGTCAGAGGAGGTCAGAATTGGCCGGTTTTAAAAACAAGATAATATTTACAGAGTTATGAATGTCCCCGTAGAAACTATTTTTATCAGACCAATAGTTGTGGCAGGGTTAGGAAACCAGTTTAAATTGTTAATCAGCCACAAAAAGGGCCCCAGATCAACGCCTTTCATTGTAAGGCTGTAAAAGCTACGCTGTACATCGGGAAGAAATTAGACAGAGACAAAACCATTACCTTGACTTTCCACAATAAAGACAACCTTAAGAGGGGCTATTGATGGTTTCAAATTACATCATGGTGATTTGTGGGTTCTTCCTCTGAGCTCATGGAATAACATGGAATAACATTTTAAAATGTGGTTCTTCAAAGAGCAGTCGCCAGCATTCACACACGGACAGGCAGCTACCCTTTGATTTTATTTATTGCAAAGTAGAGGTGAAGGGAGGAAAAAAAAAGACAAACAACCAGAATACAAAGTTTAAAAAGAATCATGTCCAGCTTACATTCCCCAAGCTTTCTGTGCTCTTTCTTGCAGGGAGGGCGTCTCAGGATGGTGGGACTCAGAACGGAGGTTTCAGCCCCTCAGGGGGGAAACCCCTGTGCTTCACCGGTCCTGTCTGCTCTCTGCTTCTGAAGAGTCTATTCTGCGCTCAGACTCTTGGGCTAAAATTTGAGAAAGACATTTTTCCCAAGCAGGATTCCAGAGCTAGGGTCACTCTAAAACTCCACCTGTCCTTTGGGGGAATCTCTCAGTTGGCCGATGGTGGGCCTGTGCCTCCCACCAGAAGATTCCTCCAACGGAGCTTGTACACTGGTAAAGCAGGTGGTCCACTCTGCTCCTTTACTTTCAAAAGCAGTCTCTGCATTTTCAGGAGTCTTAAAAAGAGAAAGTCCCTCTCAACCGCCATCCTTAAAGTCACCTCAATAATTTCAAAAGGCCTATAAAACAAAAACGGTACCCTGTCACCTCAGTTTATGCTTCTCTAGGGGCCAACTTAGTGGTGGAAATCCACACGGTGTCTGCTATTTTTATCCACTAAAGACAGCCAAGCTGAGTTCTTCGAGCAAAGGGACCATGGAGGGGGTTTGTGCCTGTGCTGAGGTTAATATGGCTCTTGGGGTCAGTAGAGCCCTGGGAGAACCTCTGTAGTCTTTGAGAGCGTGGTATGGTGGTAGCCTGGGCGCCGCATTCGCTGCACAGTACTGCCCCCTGGCATCTGGCACCCAAACCGCTCCACTCAGCCTCAGGGCCTCTTTCTTGCCCACTGGGTGCACTCAGCCTTATCTTTCCAGATCACATCCGTCTGCTAAGCCATTTCAGAGGCATGAAGACTGCTCTCAACAAGAGGTTCAGAGCCTCAGTTCTGAGCTCCCCAAAGGGATCCAGGATCCAGGCTGTACTACCAGCTGGAGATGAGGGGAAAACAATGGTCACCATCCAAGGGGTTCAGGAGCACAGGCTCCTGGTGACCCAGTCCATATGTGCCGAGGAAGGAGGACAAACTTGGCTGGAGCTCAGACTTCTATCTGGAAGCTGCCACAGAAACTGTTCCCTGTCCTCAGCTCTACTTAACCACACAGTAGGTCTGCCACTGGGATCTTGGAAGTTTCAGGTAGTAGGGTTTGTGTCTGTTCATGTAACCTCAGAACAAGTTCAGCCCTACTGGATAGTTTGTTTGTTTCAAGCTTTGGGGCTGGACCAGATGAAGGAGAGTGTGTTGAGACCAGGAAAGACAGGTTGGCTTTGGGTAAGTTACTTTACCTTCCTGTGTGGTTTCCTTGTGTGGTTTTCTAGAGTGCTGATGAAGATTAATTGATAACACTGTCCTTAAGGGGTACAAGTCATCCTGGTGCCTCTCTTTTCTGGTTGAGGCTGTATAGGAACATCTCTCAAGAGTCACCTTGTAGGTGGCTGTGTACAGGACAGCCTAGCTATGGGAGTACCCCGTCCAACAATTATCTCCTGACTAAGGGTTAACCGTACATACAGCTGAGGATTACCATGGGCAATCTCACTTCATGTAATGGTATCCACACAGAAGTAGAGGTTGCTTGGTTTTTTTTTTAAGCATTTATTTATTTAGATGGATTTTATTTCGTGTGTATGAGTGTTTTGCCTGCATGTATGTCTGTGCACCACATGCATTCCTGGCGCCTGAGGCTGAGGGAGTGGTAAACCTCCATGTGGATGCTGGGACTCAGACACTGGTCCTTTGCAAGAACAAGCGCTCTTAACCACAGAGCCAACTCTCCAGCCCCCAAGGTTTTTTGTTTTTGTTAGGATGTGGTTTTTTAAAAAAACTTGTGTGTGGATATGTGTGCGTAAGTGTGCAAATGAGTACATGCCCAGGAAGCCAAGAGGAAGGCATCAGATCCCCTGAAGTGGAGTTAGAGGCAATTGTGAGTCTCTCGATGCTAGTTCCAAGAACCAAACTCAGATCCTCTGCAAGAGCTGTACATGCTCTTAACCTCTGACCCTCCTTTCCAGGCCAGAGTTTTTAATGTTCCATGTTATAAAACAAGCAACGGGGCTTAGCAAACAGAGTGATTTCTCAAGATTACACAGCTGGGACATGGTGGAGGATAGCCTGAAACCAACCCCCGCTTGAAAGGCCGAAGCTCCGAACCACCAAGTTGTGAAACATTTTAAAGCGGCCAGCGTTTTTCTGCTTTTCACCTGTTGTACTTTGTTGAAACTGCAGTGGAAATCTCCAGCCACGGGAACTTCCAGAATTCAGGGGTGTTTTGAAGCTCTCTTGCTGAGACCCCTTCTCTGGTCTCCGGGGTATATATAGGTTACCCTGACTAATCTGAACACCACATGCAAGGAACCACTACTTTCTCCTCTGCAGAGGCTGCTCCTGTAGCTGGTCACGGAAGAAGTCCATTGAGTCCCCTGGAAGATCGCGGAGGTGGAGAGGGGACTTGAGGAAGGACACCTCTGGACCCTACTTGGACCCTCACAGCATAAAGCCCGATCATCTCCTATCATAAACCGAGGCCTAGGTCGCTGTCCTAAGTTGCCATCATCAAGTAAGCTTGGTTGGGGTTTCCCAGTGGTTGGCTCCCTGCGGTTACCCTCGGGCTTCTCAGCAGGTGGTTGTAAACCCAGGAGCCAGGCCCTGCACCCACACAGCCCTCTCTCCAGGCACTATCCACACTATGTGTAGACTTAGAACTTAAGGACCAAACCACTTGGCCCTAACTCTGATCTAAAACATAACCCACCGTGGAACTAACATGGGTAAACATGAGTAAACATCTGGATGGACACGGAGCTGTTTGGGTTTAGTTAGCAGCACGTGCAAGGGACTCAGCGCCCCCTTGTGTCAGGATTTAGAATACACACCTTTTCTTACCACCTTTACCACAGTAGCCTGGGTCTCCCAGAACTCACATAATGGCTCCATTTGTTTGGAGATTTGTTTTGGAGTCTCCAAATGTCAGTCTGAGAAAAGGAACACCTGCCGCACATATACAAACATGTATGCACATACGCTTCTTTTTCCAAAATCCTTCCCCCAAGTCAGAAATTAAGAAGTGTTTACATCTATCTGGATTGTTAAAGAGTCTGTGCCACTCCCACCTACTGGTCCATCTGTACTTCTCAGGCCTGATTTATGAAATGGGGAGGCAACTGTGCTGCAAACCTCTCGGCCATGCAGCGTTCCCAGATGCCTAAGGCTACATGCACAACGCTGTTTATGCTTTGAAAACTCCTTCAGAGAGAGATAGGGTTTCTTTAAACCAAAATCAAGGGGGAAATCATACTAAGAGTGTTTGCAAGTGGGAAACGGTGGTGGTAGGGAACACCTGCCTTGCCTGCCTGATGGATCTAATCCAGCCTTGTACACCAGAGCACAGCTACCTTGCTCTGTACCTCCACCAGGATGGCACCATGTCCTCCTCTTTTCATATCTTTACAGGGAGGGCAGAGGCTTGGTCACTTGTCTGCTATAGAGTTAGAAAGTCAGGGGCTGGGTTCACTGCAGTCTTGAGGGCATGTTGACTGGCAAGACTGTCCCCAGGGAGCACATGGTCTTGAAATTTGATGCAGTGGCCCAACTGGGTAAAGCAAACTCAATGCCTGATAATCTGATTTCACTTCTTATGTTTCCTGTTCTCAAAGCTGACCCTCAAATCATCTACTTGTGAAGATGAACATCGCCAAGAACTGAGGATAAAGAAATCACAGAGCTTAGCCCAGTGCTTGTTTCAGAAAACGTTTTATGGGTACTTTCAAATGTTATCAAAAGACAAAATAGGATTATAATGAGCTCCTGGGTGTCAAATAACAAAATCATGGCCAATCTGTTTCCTAAATGACAACCCCTTCACCAAAACTTTAGTACAACCTGTTGTATAGTAGTTTCCTGACTTGATCCATAGAATCTGGTGGGAAGCTCATCAGGACTCATGATGTTGTAAAGGGAGGTTCCTTAAGACTCAAGGAGTATACAACTCAGAAGCTCCAGAAAGTCCCTGAAACCTATCAGATGCACTAGCCCCTCTCTACCAAGCTTATATAAGCAGGGAGGACTACTGAGAGACATTCTCAGACAAGAGGAATTGCCTGCAAGAGGCTTGAACTAGATAATTTGCCTAGAAAAGACAAGGACCAGGTAAGCTGCCAGGAAGACATACCATCTAACTATACAGTGTGTTCCAGGTTTCCATCTTTCATGAGTTGTCACACACACTGGGTGGGCTTAGATGATAGCAGCCAGCTGTCTTTGAGTCATTTGAGTTCCTGCATGCAACCCCTTGCCCATATTCCTGTAAGTAACCCCAATAAATCTCATGGGCTCGTCAAGTTTGAACTTTGGTGGTATCCATACTTCAGTCTGTCTTGGGTTTTCTATCTGAGGTAAGTAGATATTTGGTGATGTGCTCCCCAGAGATAGCTCAAACACCAACAGCACAAACTCAGAACCCAGACTGATATGCCTAAGTATCTTGGATGTCTACCCAATTCACTAAAGCTTTGTCTGCACCCAGATTCCTGGTTAGGATCCCTTGTTTTTATGGGACTTAAGCGGGAGACTTGAGTTCTCTCACTTAGCTGGATGACTTGGGCATGGTATCTGTCTGCTTCTTTGAGTACTAATGTTACTTCATGTGGTTGCTATAAAGATGAGAAATACTTCCTGCAGAGCTTACCAAGGAAGAGCTTGCCAATGAAGAGGTATCTTGACTATTTCTCTCAGGGCTGGAATTCAGTGAGGTGTTTAAATAAATCATGAAGATTTGAAAACTGGGTTTGAGTTATTTCTTTTGAATTTTGAATTAGTTCTAGGAGAATACTGGAATCAGGGAAAGTTTCTGCTCAACTTTCGAAGTGCTGGGGGTCAAATGTAGAGCTTCATGTTTCCTTGGCAACCATCTACTACTAAGCAATAGTACCAGCCATGTGTGGTCAGCTTTTTAACCTGAGTCTGTGGTGCCTTTAGCATATTTAGAAGCCAAAGACAGCCAGACTGAAACAAAGTCACTTAGGACCCCAAGTTTCTCCAAGGACCTGCCTGGCTCTTGGTTTTTCTGTGCTTGTCAAGGGTCAGGTCTGTATTTCTGCATCCAATGTAGGACCCAGCATAGGAACCAGGGCTGATGGAGGTTGACATCACTGGATCACGTGGTCTTTGCATGGACCCTCTGCCTGCAGCACCTATGACTCTCACTTGGTTCATCTCTCACCAGCTTTGAATGGCTCATGTTCCCACATCATGCAGGACTTGCCATTGTTCAGACTTTATGGTTCCTGGTGTTTTGTTTTCCCCTCACTGTGTTTCTGCCTCTGTAAGCTGCAAGGGAGCAAAGGCCACGGTTGCTTTCTCATCAGTATATTCTTAGCCCATAACACAATGAGTAATTGTCGAATGATTTATTTTTATTGGAAGCTGGATTTAGAAACTAGTTTAACCCTAACTTCACCCTAACCAGTAGTTCTTGCAAATAACTCACAATGCATCATTTCAATGTGTTGTATGTGAAATTAACCTCCATGCACCCCACTGGATGAGCTGTTCTGAAGGCAATGGGATAGAAGGACTCAGATCAAGTTTGGATCACTAGATGCTTGAATTGTACAGTGTAATGAATAAATTTAAAACATAACAAGATGCAAGAGAAAAAAGATGGCCCATGAGTCTGGGGTTATACAATATGTCATTCTCTTTCCCTCCCTTCTCCCTCTTCCCCTCCCCCTCACTCCCTTTCCCTCACTCTCTTGACCTCACTCTTTCTCTTACCTTTCTCCATCTTAGTCTCTAGCACTGTGATTGTTTTATCATCTTGGTGGGATTCAGAATTATGGAGGAAACAATTACGGGCACGTCTGTGAGGGATTGTCTACATTAGGTTAATTAAGGTGGTGTCTTTCCATGGACTGGGGTTACAGACTGAATGAAAAGGAGGAGCAAGGTGAACACACCACCCATCAACCATTTCTGTGGGTGTCATGTGACCAGCTGCCTCAATCTCCTGCCATCATGCTGGACCCTCAAACTATGACCCAGAATAAACCTGTTTGTAAGTTATGTTTGTCAGGATGTTTTACCAAAGCAACAGTAGCTGATCCAATCATGCATCATCTCCAGTGTCTGTCATTTCTCTCCCCACGTTAATTTCCCCCTTTAGTTGATGTGATTACCGTAGAAGCCATATCTGAGGGAGAATGAGGAGGCCCAGTAGACAGAGGGATTCTGTGACAATGATACTCACTTTGCTTTAGAAATCAGTTCCCCTGCTTTGGTGAAAGCACACCCAGGACTGGACACATAGAAGTTTCCTTTTGCTTTTGCTGTAGAATGTATTTGGGACCACCAGGGATATCACCAAATGACTGGCTGAGTTAGAGGATAACATGGCTGTCAGCCTAGTGCAGATGTTTGCACCTCACAAGACTGTCTCTTTCTCTTTCTGTACAGTGAGTGTACTCTGGTCTGTCCTACTGTATATTCTGTTTATCTGTCTGTCTTTCCCAGTGAGGTCCGCTGTGTTTCCTGAGCTCTACCAGACACACCCTACACATTTTCCTTTTGTCTCATGACCTTCTGACTTGCTTCCTGGTTTTCTTGACTTCTGTATCATAATTAACTACTATCGAATACAGCATGTAGGACACAATACACTAATTAGACACCTACTGTGCACTAAGCATTGTGCTAAGCACCGATAGCTCCAATATGACTCCTCTGCAGACAGACTTCCATGTTGTTGATGGACAATAATCTCTGAAGCTCCATCCAGTGATTAACTGGGACAATTATGATGAGAACTGTGGGATCTTCAGACTGAGGGCGGATAGTCAGAGCAAGTATCCCCGAGAAGGTGTCAATTGCCCTGAGACCTGAAAGAACATTCCAGAAATTTCTCCTAAATAAACACTAAAATGAAGTAGACATTTTTTTCTTCTCCCCCTCTCAGTTCTGAGTAAAATTTCACCTATTTCCCCTCCAACAGGTTAGAGAACACTCACCTGCTCTGGTCCGTCAAATGCGCAAACATGTTTTATACAACAACAACTGCGAAAACACACCTATTGGCAAAAGACCCGTGTGCAACAGCATTTAGGCTTACAAATGCCTCTAACAGGGACCAACAGCCTATAATTAGAATTTAACAATTCAAGAGAGGAGTAATATGCACCCTGCAGGACAGATTGGAGTCTTTTTCTTTAGTTCTGCAGGTTCGGTGGGTAGATTGGCCCCCAACTCGCCTCCTACAATAACTGTCCTACTGAGGCAAACATGTCACAAACAAGAACAATGAGATCACCAATAATATAACACTAATACTATAAACAAAAGAAACACCACCTTTGGCTCCAGTGGAATGAGAGACACAGTGCAAACCCACTCACTGAGCTTTTTAAAAAACAAACAGCTCACAGCCAATGCCCAGCACTTTCCAGGGGTGATTTTCTAAAAACCCGGGTATGGGGGAAGTCTTTTCCTGAAATGTGTTTGATTTTGCATGTTTGGATGGAGCTTACACAGAGACAATGAATGTTACAGAATCCTCAGATACAGCTTCATCAAAGCTGTTTTTTCAAAACCCCAGGCTTTTCAAACCACCAAGGCTCTGGGATCATAGGCCCCACATCCTTGATAAGGCGGTCTTTCTGTATTTTGTTGAAGAATGAATGGATAGGTGGCTAACAAAATGTTAGGATGTAGATGTTTGGGGATGGCATGTTTCCAGCCCTTGATCTTACAGATGAGGAACGAGTGCCTAAAAGAATCACCCCAGAGGCACCATGAAAACACACACATTCTTACACAAACACACGGAGACAGACCTGGCCATCAGCAAGTGACCTGGCTGCTTTCTGATGAGCTTTGTGGTTCATCACTATCAAGTTGATGGGATATGGAATTATCCTAGAGACCTAACAGCTCTGGAGGTGTCTGTGTAAATCTTTCTAAAGAGGTTTAACATAAGTGGGAAGATCTATTCTAAATGTGGGAGCATCACCCTGTGGAATGGGGACCTGGACTGAATTAGTAGGGAGCTGAGCACAGCTCTCTGTGTGTCTTGTCTGAGGATACAATGTGACTAGCTGCCTCACACTCCATTGGTCTTCCCTACCATGGACAATGGGCAAAAATAAACCCTTCTTTCCATGAATTGTCCTGTCAGGTATTTTGTTGCAAAGAGAAATGTAACAAATGTAACATTTGTAACTTGTGCAGGTATCAACTTGTCTATACAAGAGAAAAGCCAGATTCTGGGACCAGCCTCTAGAGAGGTTAAGATAAGGACTAATTCCATTGTGGAAATGGGGCTTTATAACAGGATAGCTGGTGTTGATGGAGGATAGACATGACCTAAGAATGGCTCCAGAGGAAAGAAGGCGTTGGTTGGTTGATCCAATGACTTTAAGCCCACCTGAGTCCTGGCACTGATGGTGTCATCCATCTAGTCTCTCTGTCTTTTAACTCTCTCATGGGGACAAAATTGCTGCTCTAGGCTTGTGTCCTCCAAGGTGTAAGCACTGAAGGAGTTTCATGCTTCTGGCTGTATTGTGCAATTACATCTTATGTTCGTTAATCTTGATTGTCAACCCGAAAGGCTCTAGAGTCACTTAAGTAACAAACTCTGGATGTGTCTGTGGTGGCGTTTCCAGACTGGACTGTTAGGAAGACACACCCTGGATGCAAGAGGCTTGATTTCAATGCCGTGGACTTCAGTCCTGGAATGAATAAAGACAAGAGGAGCTAAGTACCATCACTCCTGTCTGTCTGTCTGTCTGTCTGTCTGTCTCTCTCTCTCTCTCTCTCTCTCTCCCCTTCCTGACTGTGGGAGCACTGTCATCTTGTATTTGCCAAAGACAACACTCAAGGTGGCCCATAACATTGCTTAGAGTTCCCCAACCAGAGGCAGCTCCTCGATAAAAGTTCTGAAATGTAGATACTTACAGAAATATCCTCAGAGTCTAAGTTCAACCCCATGGTCAATCTGGAGTGCTCCAGTCTCACACCACCTGCCTGGTGGTGGCCTTGGCTCATGAACTCACTGGTTTGGTCTTGGGGCTGTCAGTACTGCAGATTTAGAATCTGGTTCCCACTTCAGTAGAGACTCTGAGAAGCTTCCACATCTGAGTAAAAGAGATGGTACCTGATCCGAAGCTCTGCATTGCTCTTCCTGGGACAGGGAGGTTGAGCTCTGAGCCTTTCATGAGGAGGGAAGAAAGAGAGACAGCTCTCTGGAGCTGTGAACCCTCTTCCTGGATGGGACCCAGTGCTTCCCCCAGGTTCTACTGCCAAGCACTGTTTTACTGTTGCTTGTCGCCTGCAGACAGGAAAGATGCCTTTACCCACGGCAACATGTTCATCCTCCCTGTGGCCAGTTGGCTGCCTCCACGTCTGGGGCCCCATAGTGGACGATCTTTGCTAAACTCCCAATCAATTTCCTCTGCCTACCCTAACAGATCAAGAATGGAGCTCTGCATGAAAACCAGAGGCCAATGAACTTGGAAACATCTTGATTTCACAGCTACCTCCAACAACAGCAACAAAAGGGCATTTTTGGTCTGGGAAGATAGAAAAGTCTTACAATCCAAGAGTGAGGACTTGAATTAGATTCCCTCAAACCACATAACACACACACACACACACACACACACACACACACACACACAAATCAACCAACCAAACACCAAATAAAATAAAAACCAACCACAGTACTGCATGAACAAAAAAAAAAAAAAAAAAAAGTCTCAGCAGCTTGTGCTTGTGATTCCAATCCGAGGACATAGAGACAAAAGACTCTCGCTGGCCAGCTGGTCTCACCTAATGCGTGAACCCCAGGGTTAATACAAGACCCTGTCTCAAAATGTAAGATGAGATGAGCTTGCTGGTGTACATCTTTAATTCCAGTACTCGGGAGGCAGAGATGAGCATATCACTGTAAGTTCAGCCAGGCCTACAAAGAGAGTTCTAGGCCAGTTAGGGCTGTGCAGTGAGATCCTGTTTCAGAGGGAGTTAGGGGAAAACACTTGGCAGTGGCCTCTGGTCTTCACATACATGTGTTTACACACATGGAGAAGTACATACATTTACACACACAAAAATTTTTTTAGAGGAGCAAAATAACCCTAAAAATAAAGAAAGATGTTTTCAGCTTCCTTATATGCTAATGAGTGTGAAAAGCTGTTGAGTCCCGGTGATGTGGAAATTTCTGGCTGTGTCACATGATGCAGACTCTAGTGATGCTTGCTGAAGCAGACCAGTGAGAAGACACGTGATGTTTAGAGAAAGGATAAGTAGAACTTGGCAAACATTGACGGCATGCTTGCATAGCTAGCCTTTCATCTACACTGATCTTCACTTCATTGAGAGAGGCATGGCAGAGAACTTCTCCAGGCATTCTGGCTGGCCAGTTGTTGCTCCTGCTGACTCATGCTGATTTGGTGGAGGCCTGGTGGTTTCTGCTGGACCGTGCCATTGCTGCTGATTCATGTTTAGTGTCCTGATTCTGCTCAACTGGACTGCTGGTATCCTAACAATGGAGATTTGAATCGCCCCAAAGAACTACTATACAGATCTGCTTCCCATTACCCATTTTTTCTCCCCTACCTTTGGACGGTGGGCTAGAAGCAGGGGTGGGGGAGCTGAAGCATTTGAGAACCCTTATTAAAGTAGGATTAAAAAAAAAAAAAAAACTAAGCCTCCATCCCGGCTGTCATAATGAATCATCCAGGACGGGACTTGTCGTGATTTTGCAAAAATGCTGATGCATCATCTCCTTGCAGGGCCACATCATTCTCACATCCTTGGCTGCAGGTCATTTTTATATCCATCCCAACCATTCCTGTTTCACTTCTGTTGCTGTGACCAAAAGAAACATGGGAGAGCTGAGGTTTACTTGGCTCACAGTCCAGGTTACAGTCCATCAGTGAAGGGAAGTCAAGCCAGGAACACCACATCCACAGTCAAAAGCAGAGAGAGGCAAATGTACATGTCCTTGCGTGGCTGCGTGCTTGCTCTCAGCTTCCGCTTGTAGTCCTCAGAATCCCTTGCCTGTAGGATGATGTTACCTACAATGGGCTGGGTCTTCTTGCATCAGCTAGCAATCAAGATAACTCCACTGACATGCCCACGGCCAGCCTGAGCTACGTTCCTCATTAAGACTCTTTTCCCAAGCGATTCTAGATAAGAGTAAACACTGTACCATCCCACACCCAGATGAGGCTCTGCAGCCAAAGAAGGCTGTACAACCCAGCAGTTGGGAGCTGCTTCTACTTAATTTCATAGCTTGTCCGGGACTACGTTTTCATCAGTAGCTTGGGAAAGACCGGGGGTGAGGGGGGGCGCGATCTCCTTCGATGTTTGTAGGTGACAGGAAGTGGGCTTTAGTTCCAGTTGGAAGGACAGTTCTCAGCCTCTGAGTCCTTGCTGGAAAAGGAAGGTAGGGTGATGTTACCAAGTCCCCTAGAAAGAACACAGGAGACAGAACTTAAAGACAGACAGACAGACAGACTGAAGAGCAGATCCTGTAATTTTGAAGACCCAACAGTATTCCAACATATACTTCTCACAAACCAGAAGTGACAGCAAAATGCTGGGCAATTCTAACCTCAGTTTTGGTCTGTTAGCAGCAGAGAACAGCGTGAATACCACCTTTAACTTAGAGGAAGCAAGGCCCAGACCTGTTCTTGGAGCTCCCTCTGGTGGAAAATATAGAAATGATCCAGTTCTGGGTTTGGTGGAAGCTCATCTTGCTAGAGGCCTTCTGAGGACTCTAAAGAACAAGAGGGGAAAAGACTCTCTTGCTTTTGGAGGGTATGGTATGCGGCCAGCTCCCCACTCTGTAAAGCAGCTGCCTGCTCAGATTCTGAAGAACTGCAGTCCTCCTGTTTGACTGCTGATGTGCGTGTGCGTGTGCGTGTGCGTGTGCGTGTGCGTGTGCGTGTGTTCTCCCTTCCTAGATTAGCCTCAGCGCTATAATCATATGGTTGCTCTGGCACAATGGGATAGACCTTAGCAATCTTTGAAGGATACTCCTGTTCCTTTCTTTGATCAGTCCGGCATCTGACCAGGCTCGAAACTTCAGAGTGATGGCAGGTCACCATGTGAAGCACAGGTCTCCTCTGAAGCTGACACTGGGTGACCAGCTGCACCAGTTGCTTGTCCTAACCAGTGCTGTGCATTCTCAGACAACGGCAGCTCTGATCCCCTGTCATCCCTGTGTGGATGCTCACTCATCACACTGCTCTCAGGGGAGCAGCTGTGATCTGTAGGTCCAAGCTCAGAGGAGCAAAGGCGCTTGCCTGGGAGATAGGGGCTGGCAGTAGGAACGAGACAATAGAGCCTGGAGCTTCAGGAGCAACAGGCAGCTGTGCTGCTTAGGTCAGAAGAGTCTCTTGTCTGAAGCTCAGGGAGCCCAAAGGAAGCAAGAGGCTATTCACAGACAACAGCTGGGGAATGGCCAAGCCTAGGTCTCCAGAAGGGCTCTGTGGCTCTGGGCTTGTGTACATCTCTCTGATCTTTCTGTATTTGTCTAATAGACTGGCTGGAAAGGTATCTTTCCAATAATTCTTTCCCATGTTTATTATCTTTAATACACAAACATAGACAGACATATACATAGACACATATGTAGACACACATATACACACACCTATAAACACCTATACATATACATACATATAAACATATAAACACATACATACAAATGCACACGAGCACACACATACACACATAGACACAAATACATGGATGCATGCATATATATATAATGTACGCATGTATACTCATATATACACACTGACACACAAACACACATGTACATATGGACAAACCTACTTACACACACACATAGACACACATGTATAAGCACATATTTCAACTAGCTGATGGTTCCTCTTCACTGTCAACTTGACTAGATTTAGAATTCTATGGAGAGCCATCCCTGGGTGTGTCTGTGAAAATGTTTCTAAAGGGGTTTAACTGAATATCCTGCCTGCAGGAAACACATTTGTGGACACTGGGCTCCCACTTGGTGGAAAAGTCCAGGCTTCTTCACTTCTGCCTCTTAGAAAGTATGAATCAGAGTCACTTATGAACACCACCATGTCATCTACGAATAGTGATACATTAACTTCTTCCTTTCCAATTTGTATCCCCTTGATCTCCTTTAGTTGTCTTGTTGCTCTAGATAGAACTTGAAGTACTATATTGAATAGACACTGAGAGTGGGCAGCTTCGTCTTGTCCCTGATTTTAGTGGGATTGCTTTAAGTGTCTCTCCATTTAATTTGGTGTTGGCTGCTGGCTTGTTGTTTATTGCCTTTATTTGTTAAGGTATGCGCCTTGTATCCAAGGCTTTTGACATGAAGGGGTGTTGGATTTTGTCAAAGGCTTTTTTCAGCATCTAATGAGATAATCATGTGATTTTTTTTTCTTTCAGTTTGTTTATATGGTAGATTGCATTGGTAGATTTTTCTATATTGAACCATCCCTGCAGCCCTGGGATGATGGTGGGTGATGATGGTGGGTGATGTTTTTATGTGTTCTTGGATTCGGGATAAAGATGGAGCAGAGATTGAGGAATGGCCAACCAATGACTGGCCCAACTTGAGACCTATCCCATGGGAGAGAGCCAACCCCTGACACTATTAATGATATTTTAATATGCTTGCAGACGGGAGCCTAGCATAACTATCTTCTGAGAGGCGTCACCCAGTAGCAAATGCAAACACATGCAGAGACCCACAGATACTCATTAGGTGGAGCTTGGGGAGTCTTGTGGAAGAGTAGGGGGCATTGAGGGAGCTGAAGGGGTCAAGGACACCACAAAAGACCTACAGAGCCAACTAACCTGGGCTTATGGGGGTCACAGAGACTAAGTCACCAACCAAAGATCATGCAGGTGCTGGACCTAGACTCCCTACATATTTGTAGCAGATGTGAAGTTGAGTGATCCTGTGGATCCCCTAACGATTGGATCGGGGGCTATCTTTAACTCTGTTGCCTGCCTTTGAATCCCCTTCGCCTAGCTGGGCCGCATTGTCTGGCCTTCGTGGGAGAGGATGCACTCAGTTTTGCTGCAGCTTGATGTGGCAGACTGAGTTGGTACCCATTCTCTGAGGAGAAGGGGCAAGCATATTGGGGGAGGGGCATGTGAGGCTAGGACTGGGAGAAGAGGAGGAAGTGAAGGCTTCGATCAGGATGTAAAGTGAATAAGGAAAAAAAAGTGTGAATCGGTGTGTGGCATTAGTTATTCATGCTCTGAAGTGAACAATAAGACTGAAGTGAACAGTAGCCTGTTCAGCCTGTACAGGGCTTGGATGTTTGCTTGCCTCCTCAACGGCTGGATCTCTCTCACTAATGTGAAAACATTAAATATTTAGGGTTCAAAGGACAACTTGTAGGAACTGGTTCTTTCCTCCCAGAATGTGGGTCCTAGAGATCAAATTTAGGTGGATAGGCCAGGCAGCAGCACCTGTATTCTCTGAGTATCTCATTGGCCCCTGATTCATTTTTAAGATGTATTTTTTAAGCTCACAGCAAAACTGATCAGAAAGCGGAGGGTTCAGTTACACCCCATTCCTCACTGTGGAGACATGACCAACGTTCTGCACTGTGGGTACACCTGTGACAGTCGCCGAGCCTACCCTGACACACCTCTGCCATGTAGAATCCACAGTAGGGTTCACATATGTTCTGTAGAGTTCATGAGTTTGGAGAAGTAAACTGTGATATACACATACCATGTAATACCACACAAAATAGTTCCAGTAAAAAACAAAACAACTCTGTTCTTCAGGCTAGAGAGATGGCTCGATGGTTAAGAGTACATGCCGCTTTCTTTATAACCACCTGTAACTCCGGCTCTAGGGGATCCGACACTTCTGCCCTCCTCAGGGACCGTATACACATGCACATGTCCACAGATAGACTTATTCTACTAACTGGATGTAGCAAGATTTATTTATTTATTCACCTAGTGAAGGACTTCCTGGTTGCTTTCAAGTTTTGGCCATTATGTAAAGTTACTGTAAGCATCTGTTTATTTTTAATATGTATGTATGTATGTATCTATCATCTATCTATCTGTTTGTATATGTGTGCACATGTTTAAGTGTGCCTGTGTGCCTTAGCATATGTGGGGCTTCTGAAGAAAACTTTTGGGAGTCAGTTCACTCCTTCAGTCATGTGGGGTCCTGGGTATTGAACTCAAGTGGTCAGGTGACAAGTGCCTTTAACTGCTGACTGATATTTCAGGCCCCTAAGCAATCTGCTTATAAGATTCTGTGTGGATATAGGTTTACAACTTATTTGAATAAATATCAATAGAGTATGGTTGCTGGAATGTGTTTAATTTTTAAGAAAACTGAATTTTCTAAAGTGGTTGTCTTGATTTCTTTTACTGTTACTGTGATAAAATGGCCAACAACAACGGTCAACAATGGCCAACAATGGCTGACAAAGCAGCTTAAAGGAGAAACATCCTCAGGTTACCCAGCTCCCTTGCTGAGACACAGTCACTGGTGTCCTTAAAATCAGTTCTTCCCTTCTTCTGGGCAGCAGATACCTGCTAGCCGCTGCATTTCCTGGTGGTCCTTGTGGATGAAGGTGGCTGTCAAGTAGGTTGTTATTCTCAGAAAAGTGTGTGGGAAGGGATGTGTGCATTCTGCACTTCACTGGCTGAAGAGAGTCTGTTATCACGCACATCCTGCCCTTTCCTCTTTTATTCTGCCCTTATTTTGAGACAGAATTCTCATGGCTGGAGCACAGGTGTAGCTGGAGCACAGGTGTAGCTGGAGCACAGGTGTAGCTGGAGCACAGGTGTAGGTGAAGCACAGGTGTAGCTGGAGCACAGGTGTAGGTGAAGCACAGGTGTAGCTGGAGCACAGGTGTAGCTGGAGCACAGGTGTAGCTGGAGCACAGGTGTAGCTGGAGCACAGGTGTAGCTGGAGCACAGGTGTAGCTGGAGCACAGGTGTAGATGCAGCACAGGTGTAGCTGGAGCACAGGTGTAGATGCAGCACAGGTGTAGCTGGAGCACAGGTGTAGCTGGAGCACAGGTGTAGCTGGAGCACAGGTGTAGCTGGAGCACAGGTGTAGGTGGAGCACAGGTGTAGCTGGAGCACAGGTGTAGGTGGAGCACAGGTGTAGCTGGAGCACAGGTGTAGCTGGAGCACAGGTGTAGATGCAGCACAGATGTAGGTGGAGCACAGGTATAGCTGGAGCACAGGTGTAGGTGGAGCACAGGTGTAGCTGGAGCACAGGTGTAGGTGGAGCACAGGTGTAGCTGGAGCACAGGTGTAGCTGGAGCACAGGTGTAGATGCAGCACAGATGTAGGTGGAGCACAGGTATAGCTGGAGCACAGGTGTAGCTAAGATCATAATTTTAACTGTAAGGATGAGGACAATACCACAAGGCAATTGATCTTTCCTGGTTTTTCCAAGTCAGCTAGGCGTGTGTGGGGCACAGAGCTTCCATATCTAACAAGAGATTCACTTTGCAAACTGCCTCCCTGGAATGTGGTGGAGCAATGAAACAGAATATCCATACAACTTGGCAGCTAGAGTCCAACAGATCTGCATTCGTGTTAAATCACTATAATGGTTAATTTCATACATATCTAAGTGCGTGTACACATGTGTGTGCCTGGGTACATGTACATCTGTGTGGAGACCAGAAAGAAACTTTAATCCTTATTTTGAGACAGGATTGTCACTGCTACAGAATGTGTCAAGTAGAATTGGCTGTCTAGTGAGCCCCGGAGATCTGCCTGTCTCTGCTTCTCCTGTACTGGGATTAGAAGTGCACAGCAACACGTCTGGCTTTTATTTATGTGTACCGATGGTTTGCCGTCATATGTCTTTATACCCCAGAAATGTGCCTGGTACCTGAGGAAGCTAGAAAATGATATCAGATCTTCTGGAACTGGAGTTACAAGTGATTGTGAGCTGCCATGTAGGTGCTGAGGTCTGAGTTATTAACCAGTGAGCCATCTCTCCAACCCAACGTCTTGCTCCTTAAAAAGTGGACTCTGCAATTAGTAAAATCAGGAGCGAGACAGGGCTGTCCACTCTCTCTCTATCTATTCAATACAGTACTTGAAGTTTTAGCTAGAATAATAAGACAACAAGGAAATCAAGGAAATGCAAATTGGAAAGGAAGAAGTCAAAGCATCATTATTTGCAGACGATACTAAAGTATACTAAGTGACCTGAAAAATTCCACCAGGGAATTCCTACAGCTGATAAACACTTTCAGCTAAGTGGTTGGATACAAGATTAACTTTGGGAAAAAAAAGTAACCCTCCTTTATACAAATGACAAACTGAGAAAGGACAGGGAAACAACACCCTTCACAACAGATGCAAAAAATATAAAATATCTTGTGGTAACTCCAACCAAGCAAGTGAAAGACTTGTATAATAAAAACTTCAGGTTTTTGAAGACAGAAATTGAAGAAGAAATCACAAGATGGAAAGCTCTTCCATGTTCATGGATTAATAGAATTAATATTGTAAAATGACCATACTACCAAAAGCAATCTACAGGTTCAGATGCAATCCCCATCAAAATTCCAACATAATTAAATACAGACCTTGAAATGACAGTTCTCAACTTCATATGAAAAAACAGAAAGCCCAGGATAGCTAAAACAATCCTGAGCAATAAAGGAACTTATAGACTCCCTACCACACCTGATTTCAAGTTGTAGCACAGAGCCATAGTAATAAAAACACAACGGTATTGGCAAAAAACAAAAAAACCAAAACAACAACAACAACAAAACAAAACCAGACACATTGATTAATGAAATAGAAATGAGGACCCAGACAGAAATTCACACACATACAGATACCTGACTTTCCTTTTTAATGAAGAATCCAGATATACACACTAGAAAAAGATAGTATCTTCAACAAACAGTGCTGTTCAAACTATGTTTGCATGTAGAAGAATGCAAATAGATTCATATTTATCCCCCTGAATAAAACTTAACTCCAATTGGATCAAAGACCTTAACATAACACCAGATACAGTGAACCTGATAGAAGAGAAGGTGGAGAATAGCTTTGAATGCATTGGCACAGGACAGAACACCAGTAGCATAGACATTAAAACAAAGAATTAATAAATGGGACCTCATGACACTGAAAAGCTTCTGTAAGGCAAAGGACACTATCAAAAGAACAAAATGTTAGCCTACAGAATGGGAAAAGATTTTCAACAACTCCACATCTGATAGAGGACTAACATCCAAAATATGCAAAGAACTCAAGAAACTTGATAACAAAACAAAAACAACAAAGAATCCAATTAAAAGATGGGATAGGTGTGGGGCTGAGGGAGCTGTGGAGCCATGGGGAGCAGGCCTGGAGCAAGGCCCATCCAAACCCCAGAAATCTCATCCTAGGATCAGCAGAAGTAGGATTGCTCCCTTACCTGCCCCAGACTTGCATGTCCCTGTGCACATAGACCTGTGCCCCAACCCTTGCCCAACCAGAGGAGGTCACATAGCCCATTAGCCAAGTTAAACTTTCTTTCCCCAGCAGCACATAGAATTCCTCCTTATGCAAATGAGGCATCCTCAGCACTCTGGCCCTGGCTAATGATGTATACTCACTCATGGCCCCTACCTACCTGCCCAAAGGTTTAAATAGCCTTTGTTGTCCCCTGCACCCCATCCCCAATTAAATGAGCTGTCTCACTGAGTCACTGAAGCCTGTTTCCTTTTGAGAGTCTGTTCTCATTTTGCTCACTCACCACCTGAGGTCTCCATCCCAGCCTGGCCATTCCCTGCCTCCCCTGTTCCCCCCACCACACACACACTTGCTAGGAATGACAGGGCAGATCTAAATAGAGAAATCTCAAGTGATTGAGAAACACTTAAATGAATGTTTAAGATCCTTAGCCATCAGGGAAATGCAAACCAAACTATTCTGAGATTCCATCTTACATCTGACAGAATGGCCAACCTCAATAATATGAGCAACAGCTCATGCTAGCAAGAATGTGGAGTAAGGGGAGCACTCTTCCATTACTGGAGGGAGTGCAAACTTGTACAGTCACTATGGAAACCAATATGGTAGTTCCTCAGAAAGTTGTGACTCAATCTATCTCAATATCTAGCTATACCACTGTTGGGCATATTCTCAAATGACCAAGGACACTTGCTCAATCAAGTTCACTGTAGCTTTATTCATTAATACCTAGAAACTGGAAACAACCTAGATCTCCCTCAACAGAAAACTGGATAAAGAAAATGTGGCACATTTACACAATGATGTATTACTCAGCTGTTAAAGAAAATGACATCACGAAGAATTCAGGCAAATGGAACTAGAAAATAATCATCTTTAGTAAGATAACCCAGACTCAGAAAGACAAATGCCAATACTATGTATTCACTCATGAATATATATTCCCCATTTAGCAAATGATAACCAAGCTACAATCCAAGAGAGGTTAGGTAAAGCCAGGAGTCTGGGAGGGCATAGAGATCTCCCTGGGAGGGGGAATAGAATAGATTTTATAGGTGAACTGGGGTGGGGATAGAAGTGGGTGGGATCTGGTGGGGGGAGGGCAGAGAGAGAGAATATGTGGAGAGATGGCTGGAATTGGGGGGCATTTGGGGAGTGATGTGGAAACCTAGTGTAGTGGGAACTTCCTGAAATCTATGATGGCAACCCTAAAGACGACTCCTAGTAATGGAGGAGCGAGTCTCAGCTGGCCATCTCTTGTAGCCAAGCAAGGCTTCCACTAGTGGGACTGGGAGCATTCCATTGAGTTGTTGGTCAAGGGGGTCCCCATAGAAATGACCAAACAACCCAGGATGTTGCTAGGAAAAAAGATTGCTCTCTGCAAACTGACTGCAGGGCTCCATTGCCAAAGACAACAACCACACAACACATTGAACATGGAGAAGTCCCTGGTGCCTACATAAAGACTTTACCCCTATGTTCTAATCTCTTTGGTGTGGGAAGGTACCCTGCAGACTACCAAGAGAGAAATGTGGGCAGCAACACAGTCACAAATCCTTTGACCTACAACCTGTCCTGCCTGCACAATATGCTAGGGCAATGGTGGCACAGAACTTGTGAGAGCAGCTAAGCAGTGTCTGATTTGACTTAAAGCCCAGTCCGCAAGACAGAATCCATACCTGACACTGTTGAGTGACCAAGAGCCAGAGACCTAGAGTAAAACCAAAGTGCTAGAACACATGAGCTATGGGAGGCATTTCATGTTCAAAGCCCATGACCTACATTATTCTGAGTACACTGGCTGGCACGCACATTTTCTGCCTGATTTTCCCACCCATTAGCGTATTGGTCTAGGTGAAGAACTGCTATTCATGTGCAAAGGTTGTCAGTGACTGCCTTAGTCTCCCTGACTGGAAGGTGTCATGTCTTTTAAATTTACATATTTACTTGTTAATTGAGACAGGATCTCGTAGTCTGGGCTGGTCTCAGGCTCACTAGGTAACTAGGGATGATCTTGGATACATTCTTTTATTCATCTCACAAATGCTGGGATTATGAGCATGTGCTAGGACATCATGTTGCTGCAAGGCTGGAAACAGGACCCAGGGCTCGATTCATCTTAGGCAAGCTTTCTGCCATCTGGACTATATATCTATATCTATCTATCTATCTATCTATCTATCTATCTATCTATCTATCTATTTATCTATCTATCTCTATATCATCTATATCTATATCTAATCTCTCTGTCTCTGTCTCTGTCTCTCTTTTTTTCTCTCTCTCTGCAGCCTTGCATGTCTGTCTTTTCTGGAAGAACTGTCCTTATCTTGTTAAGCCTGTGGCAGACCACATGACCTCTCCTTAGGGCGGCATCAAAGGGCTACAAGTAGAAATTTAAGCAAAAAGTAGTTCTCTGGAGGCTGCACATGCGGGTGGGTGGGGTCAAATAAGCAAGCCTTGGAGGTCTGGCTTTCTCTCCCACCCCCTTCCTGCCAACCTTTTATATGAAGACTTTCTTCCTTCTGTTCCCACACTCTCCCCTGCAGTGGTTAAGCCTGCAGGATACAAATATAAAGTTGGCTGTACAACTTGATTGTAACACAGCAATTTGATCTTTAGGAATCAATGCCATGCTTAATGTAGGCGTGTAATTGGCTTCTCGTTACTTGTAAAAGACTTGGTGGGCTATTTGTGCCCACCAAACCATTAGCAGCTTGGCCCCTGAATGCCTACAGGAGAGGTGGGAGGTCTGGGGGAGAGAGTGGAGAAGAATATGGTGACCAGGGTCTTCAGGAGAATTGTGCTATTCTTCCCATCTTGGTCTATTCATGTTAATTATATCAAAAGCCACACACTGGGTCATTTATAAAGAACAGAAGTTAATTTCATGCAATTCTGGAGCTAGATGTCCACCGTGACACTGGTCAAGGTGTCCGTATCTGGTGAGGGCCTACTCTGCTGACCCATCTTCCTGTGTCTCGTGACAGCATCCTCATGTGGTAGCTGCTTACTTTACCTTCTGAGTTAGTTCTTCCAAGCCCTATATGATGGTGACTAATTATTTTACTGAGAATTAATAAACTCTAAAAACTCTTTTAAAAATATATTTTATTATTATTTTGTGTATATAGATATTTTGTGAGCATGGAAGTCTGTGTACCATGAACATAGAGTTTCTGTGGAGGCCAGACGTTTCACTGGATCCTTTGAAGCTACAGACAGCTGTGAGCCACTGTGTGAGTCCTAGGAATTGAACCCAGGTGTTCTGGAAGAGCAGCCAGTGGTTTTAACTGTTCAGCCATCATCTCTTTCCAAACTTGAAAAGTTTATTTCTTCATAATTTTTAGTATTTATTTATTAGTGTGTTTATGCACATGTGTACATGCGTGCACATACCACGGAACATGCGTGGAAATCAGAGGGCAACCTGCAGAAGCCAGATCTCTCATTTCACTTGTGGATTTGGGGTACAGAATTCAGGCTGTCTAGCCTGATGGTATGCACCCTTACCGGACGAGCCAAGAGGGGCTCTCTTTTTAGTCACCTCAGATACAAGGACAGTAACTCAGCAGAGGGACAATTCTACCCAAGTCCAGCTTGGTGAACACCAGTCTCTTGGAGTCCCTCAAAAGTGAATGGGCAGCTCATAGAGAGCTATATCACCCAAGAAGAGTCCCTCTCCTCAGCCTCTGATGTATCCTCAGAAATGGGAGTGGCCTTGTGGATGTCTCATGTGGGTAGTCAAGGATGCTCTAATTTCCTGCTAGCAATAGCCAGTTAGGGCCCAAAAGACAGAGTTCCCCAACAGAGAATTTGGGAGAACAACTATATTTAAGCCATAATACTTTACTCACCCGGGATTAGAAAGATTTGCTTTCCTCTAGAGGAGGAAGAACTCAATAAATAGTAAGTTCAACCTAGGTTGATGACTTAGTAAAGTATGTGCCTTGCCAACATGAGTTTCATCCCCCAAATCGTCATTTGAAAAAAGAAGAAAAGGGCAGAACCTGACCACACATGTTTATGATCCCAGTACTGGGAAGGCGGAGCCTGGGGAGGCGGAGCCTGAAGAGGCAGAAACAGGTGAACGGGTTTCCAGACCAGCCAGACTGGTCTATTAGGCAAGTTCCAGACCACTGAGAGACCCAGACAGGTTCCTGCATTTTGGAAACAGTGGGCCTATGCTGTGCTATGTTTTACTCCTGTTGTCCCGTATTCCTGGTATGCCGGGGTAAGAGGTGCCTGAACAGTGTTCAGAAAGAGCAGTCATTTGACTAAGTACTGAACGCCAGATTTGGTACCTGGAAGCCAAAGCTGCAGTTTCAGAACGGAAAAGGCAGAGCAAAGTACAAAACAATCTCTGAGGTCCTCCCAAAGCCCCCGCCAGAAACTCTGGCGCTGGTCAGGAGGATCAATAACAATTTGGGGCGCTAGCAGGGGCGCCATCCCAGTTGTTTGGATGAGCCGAACATGATGGGTTCCGGCTGCTTCCTAGTCCTCTGGGAAGCTCACGCACCATCCACTTAAGGCTGGAGCCTGGCCATTCTCCGGCCACTCCCACCTTCCTCTCCCAGGCTGGATGCTCCAGCCTCCTCTACACATTCCTCCTCTCCTACCCTTAGCTGCTCCAAGAGGATGGAGGCTGAGGAGCCACCTGAGGCCAGGAGATGCTGCCCCGAGACCCTGGGGAAGGCCAAGGGATACTGTCCTGAAGCCCTGGGCAAGCTTCTGCCCGGCCTCTGCTTCCTTTGCTGCCTGGTGACCTATGCGCTGGTGGGTGCTGCTCTCTTCTCTGCTGTCGAGGGCCGCCCTGACCCTGAAGCAGAGGAAAACCCTGAGTTGAAGAAGTTCCTGGACGATCTGTGCAACATCCTGAAATGTAACCTGACAGGTAGGTGCCAAGGAGATGTTACTGCCTCGGAGGTGCCCTGGCAGGAGGCCGTGAGTAGCTTGCCTGTAACATTCTCACTCCTAACAGAATTTAGGCAAATGATTTCCCCGAGTCTCAGTTCTGTTCTCTGAGCAGTGGGAAGATGAACAGACGCCCTCCCAGGGGTGCAGTGAGGGAAGATAGAGCTATAAGCAGATGCTCTTAAGGCCCAGATTTCCCTTTCCAGCGGTTCCTCAGGCTCCCATCAGCCCCACCCGGCCCCCAGGGTTTAGGAGAGGGTTAGTCGATAGAGATTTGGTGGGGTGGGTGGGATCAGTGGTGCAACTCCTGCTTTGAGACTTCAAGGAACTATCCAAACTGGGCTTGGATTCCCCAGGATGAACAAGTTGGTTCCTATTTCAGTCTTTGTAGTGGGCTTGTGGGAGGTGTGGTCAGGGGTTGGGACTGGTGATGGCCAGGTTGTTGTTTTAGCATAGTGTGTGAGATCTATGCCAGCAGGGCCATACTCTACCGAAGAGAAGGGAGATCCACCTTCCGAGACTGGCCAATAGTAAGAACCCCTTTAAAGCAGAGATGAGATGCACTAGGTCCCTGCAAGGCAGGAGATGCTCAAAAAGGCATCCTTAGTGCCTGTCTGTTTGTATTTCATCCCTTGGTTTGGTCCTGCAAAGGTATAATCAACAGAGCACAAGAAGGCCAGAGATGAAAGATAGTCAGCAGAACAAGAGAAAATAAAAGAGAATAAAGAATAAATGAAAGAAAAAAACAGGAGAGGAAGGTTTGGGAGCCTGCTTCCCTCTGCTCATGGGCCTGCTTCCCTCTGCTCATGGGCCTGCATGGCCTTTGCATGCTGGTACTCCCCAGGGACATGGTTTGGGAGCAAGTCTTGTCAGCTGGGACTGAGTAAAAGCTGGTCCAGGAATGCAGAATCCCACTCTGTGGAGTGTGCCTCTTCTTGCATCTTTGTCATAGTAACAGCTCTACTCAGTGGCCAGGAAGAGGCTTGATGTGCGGTCGTAAGACTCCAGTCTCCATCAAGTTCAGGGCTCTCTGAACCAGCCCCCACCTCAGATCCACCCAGGGGATCTGTTAAAAGCACACATCTCCAAGCTTTCTTCCAGATCCACACAATCAGGATCCCTGAGGCTGAACTGGAAATCTCATTTGTAAAGGGTATCCTGGACACACAGCAGCAGAGTGTGCAGCCAAGGAGCATTGGGAAATCAGGGCTGATAAGTGTTAGTTAGATGATGTCATGCATTTTCTCACTTAATCTCCCCCCCCCCCAGGCACCCTGACTGTGGGGTGGGTAAGAACTGTCTCCTTTTTGATAGGCCCTGGAAGGTTACATAACTTTCAGAGTTCACATACACATCAACAAGACAGGAATTCTATCCGAGGCATTTGCATTGTAGAGTCTGAGCTTCTTACTACCAAGCCACACTGCTTGGCAAATGGGGAAACTGAGGCTTGGAACTGAGGCTTTTGTCTAGAGCTGTAAGTAGTTAAGTTGAATCTAGATGCCAGATTCCCAGGCTGGTGCCATTCAATTAAAATGAATGGTGGCTTCTGCTGTGGGCCAGGCTCTGTGCCATGCTCTGAGCCCAGGGACCAAGGGTTTCCATCCCAAGGGACAGCTGCAGGCTGAGCTGAGAGCTCAGGGATCTCAACAAGCTGGTGGCTCCGTGTACTGCAGGAGCCAGGGCGTCTTACCACAGTCAGCCTTGCTGAAAGCCCTTTGCTTCTAGTTTAGAATTCTTCAAGAGAGACGGCATAGGCTTTTGTTTCTCTTTAAAATGAATAAAGAAGGCTGGACATGGTGGTGCATGACTGTAATCTGGGCACCCATCAGGCAAAGATGGGAGGATTGGTGCCATCTGAAGCCAGCCTGTCCTACATAGCAAGTTCTAGGCCAACCAAGGGTATATAGCAAGACCCTGTCTCAAGAAGATAACAACAGCAACAAAACTCCAAAGACCCAAACAGTAACAAAACAAACAAAGCAAACTATCAAATACTAAGAAATCCCTCAAAGGGTTGAGGTTGCAGCTCAGGCAATAGAAGGCTTGGCTAGCATGCATAAAGTCACATAAACCAGCCTCGATGGTCTATGCCTGTAATCCCAACACTTGGGAGGCAGAGTCAGCAAGATTAGAAACTCAAGGATATCTTTGGTTATTTTAGCATTGGGGGTCAGCCTGGGCCCTCTTTTTCTCTCAAAAAGAAATTAGTTTGGGACTGTGGAAGAAAGCAAGTAAGAAAGGAAGGAAGGAAGGAAGGAAGGAAGGAAGGAAAAAGGAAGGAAGGAAGGAATCGCCCACGACTGCTGAGCTCACACCCAGGCTCCCATGGAACTATGGGACCTCTCAGTCTCCATAGACACCAGCAGCTGGATCTAAACCATGGAAGCATTCTCAAGGATGGCTTTGATATCCAGGCTGCAGTTGCTGGGGACAATTGGGGTGGGGTGGGGGTGCTGCTGGCCCCAGTCCTCTCACTGGGCAGCACTGTCTGGACAGGTGGATCTTTCATCAGCCTGGTTTCTCCCCAGTGGTTGAAGGTAGCAGGAAGGACCTGTGTGCTCATCTGCAGCAGCTCAAACCTCAGTGGTTCAAGGCTCCAGAGGATTGGTCCTTCCTGAGTGCTCTCTTCTTCTGCTGCACAGTGTTCAGCACAGTGGGTAAGTGCAGGGGCTTGTCCTGCTACAAATAACAGCTTGCCTGGGAGAGACTTGGGGGCATGTGCTAGCAGGTATGCTGAGACATCCTTGTATCTAATACAAGGAACAGTGGTTTGGGGAGCTTCTCCTAGGCCAGGGGTGTAAGGAGTATAGCAGCAAGGAGGGCTGCTACTGGTTTACCAGCCCCAGGGGCAAATCAGAAGATGACATTCTTTCTTCTTCAGTGGGTGAAGTCCCATGCCTGAGCAAGGGCCCTGGAGAGCAAGGGACAGTCCAGGTTGTGGTCCTTCTTGTACCATTGACTGAGTGCTTATGTATGAAGCAGTTGGCCCACCTTGCATACCTAGATCAACTGGGAAGAGGGCAGACATGGCTCCAGCCCACAGACTCTTGGGCAACTTAGACACGCTCACAGGTGACCAAATGGGATTTGTTCATGACAGTGATGTGCTCAAGGGACCCTGAAAGTCGAGAACAGGACAGCTGTATCAGTCTTGGTTAGGGGCATCCAACCATGAGAATGTTTTAAAGGCCTCTTAGGGGTAACATTTTGCTGAGCCTGAGGCAGTTCCTGGGTGGAAAGGCAGAGAGGTGGGTGGTGAAGTGATAAGGACATTCTAGCGCAATCATATAGTGCAATCAAAGGCTTGAGGACAAACTAAACACCTGAATACCTGGTGCTATAAGGAGGTACATCAGGAGTGAAGGGAAGGGAAGAGGGAGGAGGGAGGAAGGGAGGGAGGGAGAGAGAGAGAGAGAGAATACAAAATAAATGCCTGAGGCTATAAGGGAAAGGGGGAGGGGGAGGGAAGAGAAAGAGGGAGAGCTGGAAAGGGAGAGAGAGAATAAATGCCTGGGGTTATAAGGAGGTACATTCAGAGTGAAAAGAGATCACATACACACACACACAGAGACAGAGAGAGAGACAGAGACAGAGAAACAGATACAGAGACAGACAGACAGACACACACACACACAGACAGAGGCAGAGACAGAGAGAAACAGATATAGAGACAGACAGACATACACACAGAGAGAGAGACAGAGACATAGAGAAACAGATATAGAGAGACATATAGACAGACATACAGAGAGATACAGAGACAGACAGACAGACACAGAGAGAGAGACAGAGACAGAGAGAAACAGATATAGAGAGACATACAGACAGACATACAGAGAGATACAGAGACAGACAGACAGACACAGAGAGAGACAGAGACAAAGAGAAACAGATATAGAGACAGACAGACATACAGAGAGTGATACAGAGACAGACAGACACACACACACACACAGAGAGAGAGAGAGAGAGAGAGAGAGAGAGAGAGAGAGAGAGAGAGAGAGAGAGCGCCAGGTCATGGGGCTGAAAAGGCTTCTCATCCTTAGGACAGGGGCCTGTGTGCAGACTTCTAGCAGGGAACAGTTGGTCCCAGAGACCCCTACAACTTCAGCACAGGACCAGGAGGGAAAATGGCCATATGAAGCTTCTTCAAAAGCCCATGTGGGTAATAACAACCTAAGTTGGGACAACAGCTGTGATTAGAGGGCAGGGAAGGCCGCCTGGAGCAAGACCTGGAACACGGGGTAGAGACTCCAGGCTAGCACCGGGGCTTCTGGCTTTTATGGGTAGGATGGGCAGGCTGGGGGAGTAGAGAGGCTGAGGGCTGGATGCCCAGGGCTGCTGAGAATGTGGACTTTGGAACTGGGCTGAAGGGTGGGACTGGAGAGTGGGCTTTAGATCCTTGGCATCTAGGTGGCAGGTAACTCACTGGGAATGACAGGAACCACAGAGGAGGGTGTGATGTGGACGTGGAATGAAGCAGGGTGTCTGAGAGCTGGGTCCAAACACTATAGTATACTTTCTGTGGCTGCAAAAGTTATTACACAATCTAGGCATGTCCATGTCCAGTACTCACAGAGGCCCTGGGGATGGGATGATTTGAGATCCACATTCTGAGCCCAGAGAGGTGACATCACAAATTGAGGTCACACAGTGAGTGGAATTGGTGCCCATAAATAAGACTCAGTCTACTACAGTGCCCTCAAGAAGGGAGGGGGTTGACCTTGTGGGCCTGTGAGTTGCTTCAGACCTTTGTCTTCTGCTCAGAAAGGCATGCTTATGCAGCAGGTTATCTCGGAGTCTATGTCCTAGGCCAGCTCTGAGAGGACTTTAGTAACGAGACAGGTTAGGCAGCCTTCCATCTGACCATGCAGATAGGCCTGCTGGGAAGGCCAAGCCAGGAGCTCTTAGATCAGTCAAAGTTCCCATCAAGAACATGGCCCCTTGCTTACTCCCTGACCTTCCTGGGTAGACAAAGGCCTGATGCCCTTGTCCTTTAGAAGAACAGGTCCCCATCCTAGGAGGATTGAGCCCACAGAAGCCACAGAGATGCTTCTGAGTTCTGCCCCTCATGTCCCAGGGTGGCAGGTTATAGTGGTCAGCTGTAGATTTTGGAGGCTGGCCACCAGGACTCAGAGCTGGGTAACCTCTAAAGACATGTGGTCCTCTGAGCTTGATACTGGGACTCATAGCTCCCCCATACCCCCACCAGACTTATCTCTAGGGCACTTGGAAGGGTAGGCTCAGGCCATATGTCAATGGCAACCATAGCACTTTCAGCAGCTGCCTGACCACCTGACTCAAGTCATGGGCAATTACTGCAAGAAGATTATATCATCCCCCTGACTCCACACACACCAGGGAGAGGATGGTGGGAGTACATACAGTTCAGAGCAGACGTGCAGCTCCCACGGCACTAAATATCAGGCTTCCTTCACCCTCTTGCAGAGATCTTGTTCTAGAAGCTTCCCATTTATCTCCTTCCATCTCCCAAATGGCCTTAGCAAGAGATGAGCTCACTGGGTGACCAATGTCCAATGGACCCATTCCTAAGCAGGGGAGGGTAGTTTAAGAAGGACCAGGAAGAGTGGCTGCTCACTGAGACCTCAGCATTTGTCTCCAGCCTTTATGCAACTCACAAGCTCCAAGAGGGCTCTTGCAGCCATGGGTCTGGTTGTGTGACTGAAGACAGGCAGGGTGGGTGTCTTAGTCAGGGTTTCTATTCCTGCACAAACATCATGACCAAGATGCAAGTTGGGGAGGAAAGGGTTTATTCTGCTTACACTTCCAGATTGCTGTTCACCACCAAAGGAAGTCAGGACTGGAACTCAAGCAGGTCAGGAAGCAGGAGCTGATGCAGAGGCCATGGAGGGATGTTACTGGCTTGCTTTCCCCTGGCTTGCTCAGCTTGCTTTCTTATAGAATCCAAGACTACCAGCCCAGGGATGGTACCACCCATAATGGGCCCTCTCCCCTTGATCACTAATTGAGAAAGTGCCTTACAGCTGGATCTCATGGAGGCATTTCCTCAAAGAGGCGCCTTTCTCTGTGATAACTCAGCTTGTGTCAAGTTGATGCACAAAACCAGCCAGTACAGTGGGTAACGTAGGTAACACGTAGAAGAGCATAGGAACCACAGCATAGCAAGGACCAAGTGATTGATAACCTCCGTTAGTTCTCACAAGAGCCCACGAGTGGCTCCCGTGACTGCTCCTGCCCTCAGGATGGCCAGGACAGGCAGGGCAGTGGTCAATTCCTCTGTTAGCTCTTCTGTTGCTGAGAGGAAATGCCGATGAGAGCTGCTTAGGGAAGAACTGGTTTTGGATCACAGGTAGAAGGTGGAGTCTCTCCTGGTGGGGCTGTTGTGTCAGCAGGAGCATGAGGCAGAGGACAATGCAACATCCAATCCAGAAGCAGGGAGCTGCTACTCAGCCCCCTTCCTCTGTCCAGTGAGGAAGCCCAGCTTAGAGAATTCACGGTGGATCTTCCCTTTAACCCAGGCTAGGGAACCACTCAGCCATGCTCAGAAGCTTGTTTCCACGGCTATCCTGAAACACTGACAACTGAGATTAGCCATCACAAGCCCCAAGCTAAGTCCAGGGATCAGAGTGAAAGAATTGTGCAGGGAAGAAGCCAACTTGAGGAAGATGCTGGGGAGAACCTGGGGCCTAAGAGAGAACAAGCTTGGGTTGTCTTTTTACCCCTCCATCAAGGACTTAGTCAGAGCTAGACCACAAGTTCTCACAGTGGCTAATTCTGTCATAGAAACCCAGCCCATTCATTGTAGAAAGCTATGCAGCATCACTGTCCTCTACGTATTAGACACAGGACATGGCTCACACTGCCCTCTCCTCCACAAGCTGTCTCCAGGCTTTTCCAATAGAGAGTCTGCTAAGAACCACCAGCCTAGTGTAATGGATCAAGGCATGTTGGGCCCGTGATGTCTGCACAACTGAGGAGTGTGTGAGGAATGCAGATTAACATTCAGCTCCATCAAGTATGGCGTCTGCAGTGTCTCAACCCAGTCGTTCTTAACCTTCTAATGCTGTGACTCGGTAACACAGTTCCTCATTGTGGTGAGCCTCAACCATAACATTACATCATAATCTTAATTTTGCTACTGTTACGGATCAAATATAATGTCTGTATTTTCCGATGGTCTTAGGTGACCACTGTAAAAAGGGTTTTTCTACCCCAAAAGGGGTTCCAACCCACAGGTTGAGAACTTCTGGTCTTAACCAGTCGGCCTTCCTAGAACTAACTACTTTTGAAGAAACTGGAGTTTCTCATCTCCTTGCCTCCATCTCCCAAGTGCTGTCACCACAGGCATGTGCCACAATGCGTATGTAGTATGAATATTGATCACAGAGCTTTGTGTGTGCTAGACAAACACTCTACCACCTAAACCTTCCCTGCCCCCTCCGATACACACTAACATTGGAGACATTGTCCACACAGGCTCTCAGCCCAGCTGCATAGCCTAGCCTCCTCCCTATCTCCCATAACCCCCCATGAGCCCTGCGCCAGACCTATTAGAATCCAGGTCCAGGCAGCCGTACGAGCCCTCCAGGTGTCTCTAATGGGAGTCAAGGCCTCAAATCCCTGATGTAGTTGAAATACATTAGCTTGGTTTAAAATCTCAGGAAAGCCAAACCACTCCCTATTGTGTGAATCAATTAGGGAAGCCTGTGCCCAAAAGCACCCTGGAAGAGGATGGTGGGGTGTATCAGCAGTCTGTGACCACTGCTGGCTACAACAGCCCCTCTGCAATGCTTCTTCAGCCCCGCCTCCCCAACTCGCCTGGGAGACACCTGATAGGTGTGAGGGTGGTCAGTTCTCACCTGGCTCAGGCCCCTGGAATCAGGAAGAGAAACGCTTGGGCTATTAAATACTTGGCAGGCTAAATGCAGTGGAGTGATTGTATCGGAGTAACAAATGCATTATAGGAAGTGATAGTTTTCCGTTCTGTGCTTCAGCATTCGGTAATTGGGGTACATAGCCCATTCCCTGAGCGGGGCCGTGTGCCCTCAGAGACCTGTTTCCCAAGGTTCTTTTCTGGAAGATAGCAGATCTTCTGGATCATAAACACATCTCACTCAGAGGGTCTTAGGAAGCCCACCTTGAGTGGCACATGTTCCTGGGCAAGGTCTTTGGGTGAAGGGTTCAGGTTCTTGTGGGATGCAAGAGGTCATCTGCTTTATCTGTTTATTGTCCATTAAATGTGGGCAGTAATGGAGATTGCCAGAACTTCTGCTGTGCAGGGGATTTTAATCCTAAAAAGCACTTTACAGACTGTGCAAGCAATATTAGCTTTGATTCTTTAAATTGAAATAAATGTAACTCCATGCCCTGACCTTGGAAGCTGCGGAGTGGAGGCAGTTACTTCTGAAGAGCCTATTGTTAGGATCCCGAAGTGCATGAAAACAAGACTCCTGTACCCTAGCTGGAGAATGAGATGTGGGGGACTTGTTCATAGCCTGTGCCACCCTTAAGGGCTGGTGGCTCTGAGGGGCTCACGTGAAGCTTGAGCATAGGGTCTTGACTGATGGCTTACAGTCAGCTTTGAACTTCCTATCCTCCTGCCTCAGCCTCCCAAGTAATTGAGATTCCAGGCCCTGCTCAAGTACCTGGGGGATTAAGTGCTGCCCTTTGGCCTTGCACCCAAGAAAATCTAGTTAGCAATTCAGAAAATGCCTTGGCTCAGGTCACAGAGCTCATGAATAAGGTGGTTTGTTCCCTCACCTGAACCATTTGCCCCTCTGTGCCCCTTAACTCTGCCAAACTTCTCTAAGTGGGAGCTCACTCAAAAATCAGCCTATCTGAGAGGATTCAGATATGCCAGCTCTGGATTCCAAATTCCTAACACTTTTCCTATATGCCAAGCTATTTCCTCCCCTTTTTTTCCTGAGATAGTGTTTCTCTGTGAGCCCTGGCTGGCCTGGAACTTGATCTGTAGACCAGGCTGGCCTGGAACTCACAGAGATTTACCTACCTCTGCCTCCTAAGTGCTAGGATTAGAGGTGTGTGCCACCACAGCCCAGCTGGTATCTCTTCTTTAAGTCCTTAGATCCCTCTCTTCTCCAGAATCACTTCATCACCCTCCCTCTGATCAATATCTGCTATCCACACTGGCTGTCCTAGATCCTGTGCCATTGCTGTGAAGAGACACTGTTCCAAGGAAGTGACTCTTTAAAGAAAGAAAGGAAGAAAAGAAAAGAAAGGAATGAAGAAAGAAAGAAGGAAGGAAAGAAAGAAGGAAAGAAAGAAAGAGAGAAAGAAAGAAAGAAAGAAAGAGAGGAAGAATGAATGAATGAATGAATGAATGAATGAATTTAATTGAGGGTTTGCTTACAGTGTCAGGGGGTCAGTCCATTATCATAGTGGGAGCATGGCAGTGTCCAGACAGACATGGTGCTGGAGAAGTAGCCGAGAGTTCTTTCTATGTAAGGATCCTCAGGAAGCAAGAAGAGAGAGAGAGAGAGAGAGAGAGAGAGAGAGACAGAGAGAGACAGAGAGAGACAGAGAGACAGAAAGTCTGGGTCTGACTTGGGCTTTTGAAACCTAAAAGCTCATCCCTAGTGACACACCCCTCCAACAGGCCACACCTACCTTCTAATCCTATCAAAAAGCTCCATTCCCTGGTGAGCAAGCATTAAATACAGGAGCCTAAGAGGGCCATCCTTATTCAATCACCACACCGACTTGGTTTTGATTTCCTTATATATAATGACAGCTTTACTCTGGAGACACTTTGGTTAAAATTTAGAATCCTCTCTAGGGAGAGTCCTGAGCTCATAGCATGGCAGGCTGGATTTCAGCTCTCTGTAACATCTTCGATATACTGGCAGTGTACAAACTACTCAGCTGTATGAGTCTGCCAGGGAAGCATTGCACGTGGCCAGTTTTTGATCCCTGAGCTAGCTAATCTTGATTGTCAACTTGACACACCTGGGAAGAGGACGCCTCAATTGTGGAATTACCGCCATCAGATGATTAACATGAGGGCATGATTATGTATGGAAGTTATGGCCTGGTTCTTCCTCCCAACCCCCAGTGCTCTCAGAAATAAGACTCAGACTCAAAATATATTTACAAATACCTTGGCCACATAGCTAGGCTCTACTCTGATTAGATCATAACTAAAGCTACATTCTGTCATGTGGATGGTTGCCTGTTCTCAGGTCCCATGTGACTGTCTCCTCCCATCCTCCCATAGAGCCTGGCTCTATCCCAGAATTCTTTCTCCTCCCAGATGTCCCACCTCCCATTTCCTGCTTTAGCTATAGGTCATAGGCTTTTTAATTGACAGGCGATATATTCATACAATACACAAGATAGTCTCTCTACAATTATGGGGCCTTTTTCTGATTGCTTATTAAGGGTCCAGCCCACTGTGGGCGGCACCATCCTCAGAAAGCCCGGCCTGGCCTGTATAAGAAAGGTGCTGAATGTGGGCAGAGAAGGAAGAAGGGTCCTCATGATCTCTGCTTCAGTTTCTGCCTCTAGGTTCCTGCCTCAAATTCCCGCTCTGGCTTCCCTCAACAGTGGGCTGTAACCTGTAAACCACACACCCTTTCGTCCCCCAGTGGTTTTGGTCAGTGTTTAATCACAGGAACAAAAGTAAATAAGAACAGCTCCCCTTTCCATCTCTGTTAGAGTCACCTCCCCAAGAAATCTTTCCTGAGCCTAAATCGCACATGGAAGCCTTTATTTATTTATTTATTTATTTTTTAAGATTTATTTGTTTATTTCAAGCACATGAGTACACTGTCACTGTCTTCAGACACACCAGAAGAGGGCATCGGACCCCCATTGCAGATGGTTGTGAGCCACCATAGGGTTGCTGGGAATTGAACTCAGGATTCAATTGACTGCTCTTTGGAAGAGCAGTCAGTGCTCGTAACTGCTGAGTCATCTCTCCAGCCCAGAAGCCTTTGTTTTAATCACATTTATAATAGTTGCTCTGTTCCTTCTGCGACTGGGCCTCATCTCAAACAGTAACAGTGGGTATTTGATTGATATTGGCTCCCCCTGAACCAGAGGCTCAGTGAGATCAGATCCTGTAAATGCTCACACGTCCTCAGTGAGCCCACTCAGTAGCTACTCACTGGATGAAGAGCTCATGAGTTAACTAACTGTTCTACCACACAGCCCCTGCCCAGCCCCCAGCCTGGGGGGTGTGCATTGCTCAGAGACAGATGAAAGAGGTTTGATGAGAACCTTTGAGGACCACAGCTCCCTGCCCTCCCTCTCTAGGACCCTGGTAAGGTGGGCATCTTGCAGTCTGCACTTGGGAGGCCAAAGCAGATAGGAGACAGGTGTTCAGCCTGCTAAGAGTCACCTTTAATTTAATTTAATTTAATTTACATAGTTGATGTATTTTTCTGTACTAATCAAAGATTAAACACAAGTACCCTCAAAGCTTTTTCCTCTGACTGTCAATAGCTATAGAAGCTCCAGTTGCCTTTGCTCTGTGGCTCCTGCAGAAGGGAAGGTGTTGTAGGAGTGTCAGAAAAACAGACCGACCCTGGTGAGCCCTGGCCAGCCAGGTCTTCCTGGATGAGATTTCTGTCCTGAGACTCCCAGCATTGCTGAGGCTTGAAGAACCTTGCAGACTAGACTCCCAAACTACACTATTTATCAGACATATATGTGCACTGAGCCAAGCTACTTCATTGGCCCTTGCCTCAGTTTCCTCATTTGTAAATGATGAGAACGCCTCTCCAGGAAAGCTGGCCACTCACCACCCACAACAGATGCTCACTAAGTGGATGTTAGCTCTCAGGGCACCACACACATTAGCCTACAGTGTCACAGGTCCCAGCCTGGGAGGATCTTCCCAGCTAGTCGCTTAAAAGAAGGATGGCCCCTTCTCCAAGTTGAAGTGCAAAACATGTGAGCAGTCAGAAAGAGGTCTGTGAAGCTCAGGTCTGGGCTGTGAACCAAGATGGCTCCGTGTGAGCACTGCATGCTAACAACCTCTCTGTCACTCATGGGCAGCTCCCTCATCTGAATCTTCACAGTTCTGACGATGTGGTTGTAACTTTGGTTTCTTTCTATTGTTCCTTAATGCAATACACACTGCTGCCCACACCACTTGGCACATAATAAATGCTTGTTATATAAAAGCAAATATACCAAGAGGTCCAGACACCCCCAAAAAAGGGCAAAGGGAGGGTGCTTTGGGAGGATGGAAAATGCAGTGAGAAGTACTTCACATCTGCACTCTTCCAGGTGAGCGGAGCCCAGCCTCAGGGGAACACACCAAAATAGCCACAGTAAAATGGGGGACAATTGCTTGGTCCCCAGCATGTCCAAAGACATTTTCAGTCTGGATATGAGCTGCCCCTCTTCTTTCTTATCTGCCTCTCTGTCAAAACACATGGCGCACATGGTGGATGCTTTGAGATCAATATTTATTTACATGCATACGTTTATCCTCAGCACTGGGAGATTAAACTTGAAGCCTTCTGCTTGCTAAGCACAAACGAAGCTCCCCATGAGTTGTGCACCTCACCCAGGATGAATATTTTTGCTGTGTAAAGCTTCATGCTAAGGAGAAGAAACAGCAGGTCTCTTTTGAGCCTCTGGTGCATGATGGGAGATTGATACCAACACCAGGCTGTCTTATTTCTCAGGTTATGGCCACATGTACCCTGTCACCAGGCTCGGTAAGTTCCTGTGCATGCTGTATGCGCTCTTTGGAATCCCTCTAATGTTCCTGGTCCTCACAGACATAGGGGACATCCTGGCCACCATCTTATCCAGGGCTTACAGTCGGTTCCAGGGTCTCCTTTGCCTCCCCCACGATATCTCCAAGTGGTGCTCCTTCTCGCTGTGCCGGAAGCAGCCTGACAGTAAACCCGCGGACGAAGCCATTCCTCAGATTGTCATTGATGGCGAGGATCTCCTAGACCCGCAGCTCAGCAGGGAGCCCACGTCTCCGAGCTGCAAAGTGGAGCTGTTTGAGAGATTAGTTGCCCGAGAGAAACAGAACAAGCTACAACCACCCACGCGGCCCGTGGAGAGGAGCAACTCGTGTCCCGAGCTAGTGCTGGGGCGACTGTCCTGTTCTATTCTAAGCAACCTGGATGAAGTGGGCCAGCAGGTTGAGAGGTTGGACATCCCTCTTCCCGTCATCGCCCTGGTCATCTTTGCGTACATCTCCTGTGCCGCTGCTATCCTCCCCTTCTGGGAGACCGAACTAGGCTTTGAAGATGCTTTCTATTTCTGCTTTGTGACACTGACCACAATAGGGTTCGGGGACATCACGCTGGTGCACCCTCATTTCTTCCTCTTCTTCTCTATCTACATCATTGTGGGAATGGAGATCCTGTTCATTGCCTTCAAACTGATGCAGAACCGGCTCCTGCACACCTACAAAACCCTCATGCTGTTTGTTTGCCAAAGGGAAGTTTCGCTACCTTGCTAAAAGGTGAGGGCTCCGCAGGCCTTCCCCACCATGTTTTTCTACAGGGTTGGAACCTGGGCCATGGTAACCTGCCATCCGAACTACTGAGGCTCAGGAAACAACTTACATGAGAAACAAGTGCAGTGTCGAGGTCCCTCAGAAACCTGGCCACACTGTTATGTACAACGAGGAAAGGTCATCGTCATTGTTCCCAGTCCAATCAGTGTTCCTGTCTGCCTGAAAGGCACCATTTTAAAAACATGAAAGAAACAATGACATCACTGCTCTTTTAGTGACAGGAAGAAAAAAAAATGACCCTTGTCTTCGGCATTTGTACTTTGAGGGGAGTTAAAATCGTCCCAAGTGGCCCCAGCCTCCCCTGATGAGTCAAAGTGAATCTAGGTAACCCGTTTCCCCGAATAACTGCATGGATGCACTTGACGCCTGCCCCAGCCTGGGCTGCTGACATCACTAATCAGAGTTGTCACCTGGGAGAAGTCTTCATGGTCAGATTCTAGTAGAGCACCTGTCTCACTGCTTAGCCCATGGATGGTGCCACCTGTGTGAATTTGATGGTGACGCTGTTGTCACATCAGGGGTGGATTGGTCCCCCCTGGGTGGAGACACTTGAGAGCTGCCCCTGAGTGGCTGATATGGAGTAGATAAGCCACCTGTGTCCTGGCAACTTACTCCCTCTGTGGACTGTCTGTGGCCAGTGAGGTATGAGCCTATGCTGGACCAGTTAGAAATGACCAAAAGGGAGCAGCCTTCATCCGTGACAATGGGTGGACAGATGGCACTGGCGGCCTTGCCTTTCCTATGCAACATCTCTGGACTATGCTGCACATCATCTCCCTTCTTCCCAGCCAGCTTGAGGTGATCATCAGCACACTCTGAAATGGGCTCCCTAGTCTCTGGTCCTCATCATCCACCCCTCCCCCCATCAGGCTCTCTGGGGTCCCCTCCTATAGAATGTACCCTAACTCACATCTGTCTCCAACCAGCTTTGAGGGCCAAGAAGAGGACAGTGACAGGTGACATGGAGACCTGGCTGGCAAGGTTGGGGAAGGATATATGTCCTGTTTCCATTATTTGAAGGTTATTGGAAATACCTCATGGCTGCATCTAGTCTCCATGAGATGCTTGCAAGCTCAGGAGTCCTGCAATTAGCAAAATTAGTTCCTGGGTAAGTGGTGACTGGTGTTACAGAGGGGAGCCATGGGGAAATGCTGTGAGGTGGTAGTTTGAAAAGAAAGTATCTGGGCCTTAGGGGCTCACTGCTAGCTGTTGCCAAAGGCAACTTCTCAGAAGGGTCTTCAGTTTCTCCTTCTGGATCCTTCTGCCTCTTCCCTGCAAGGATTAAATTCTAAATTCCTTCAGCCCTTGAAGATCTACCTCAGGTGATGGGATCAACAAGGTGTGAGCAAGAACCACTGCAAAGACAAAAGGCACCAAGGTGAAATTTCAGGCCACTGCTTCTGGTTTTGCCAGCTGACATTTACCAGGCTTGGTTAGTACTGGGAAGGTGTGGCAAAGCCCTGCAAACCCAAATTCATTGATGACTGCCCCCTCCAAGAAGCTCTCGATGGGGATCTCGATGGGGCTGGAGGGTGCCTAGAAGTTCTACAGATACCCACCAAACACTGGCTATTTTTATTCAGATCAGCACAAGCAAAGGTGAACCAAGTGAATCCTCAGAGCATTAGTGACATCATGACAGGTAGTATGAACTCCTCAGTAACTTCCACCTTTCTTTCTTGGTTGTCTTTCAGCTATGTCTGTCTGTCTGTCTGTCTGTCTGTCTGTCTGTCTGTCTGTGTGCATGTGCACATGTGCCAAGGTGTGTGTGTGTAGGGGGGGGGGGGCAAGTAGCAGGGGATAATCTGTGGAGTTCTTTGTCTTCTTCTATCATGTGGGTTTTGGAGACCAAACAGACTGTCAAGCTTGGTGGCCACCCCTTTTGCCCACTGAGACATCTGATTGGCCATCTGTTATTTCCAAAACAAGGTCTCATCTAGTCCATGGCAGCTTCGGTCGGATACGGCACATAGTCCACGATGATCCTGAACTTTTGACCCTCTGCCTCTACCTCCTAAAGCGCTTGGATCATAGGAGTCTGCTACTACACTTAGCTCACTCCACACTGAGGACCAAACCCAGGGCCTCATGCATGCTTGGCAAACACCTTGCCCACTGAGCTACATCCCCAGCCCTGCCATGCTCTTCTCTGGGCAAAGACAGACATGGAGGCTGTCAGGGATGCACATCGTGCAAATTAAATAGATGAATTGCCTTGCTCGTTCACTTATCCAGTGTGCTAGCAACAAGACTTGTTGTGGTTCTGAGGACATAGATCTGTGTGTCTTCCTGCCCCTCACTTCCTACCCTTGTGTCATGCAGCCCATACACAGCAATGTATTTCTACATGTGTATTCCAGAAAATAGACTTTCCAGGTTCGAGCATATGGGTTAATGATGCCAAGCCTTTCCTCAACGGCTCCACTCCTTGCTTCAAGCACTTTCTGTTGCCCCTTGGCCCCTACTATTTGTCTTATCGGTCTGGACTATGGATGTATATTTTATGTTGCCATGACAAATGCCTAAGAAAATGTAAAGGTGGAAAGGTTTGCTTGGGGTCATGGTCCAGTAAGTGGTCTCTTGGCTGCATGCTTTTGGAATTCTGATGAAGCAGAAAAATGTGACAGAAAGGAAGAGGTGGACAGGGGAGGAAGAGGAAAGAAGAGAAGAAGAAGAAGAAGAAGAAGAAGAAGAAGAAGAAGAAGAAGAAGAAGAAGAAGAAGAAGAAGAAGAAGAACAACAACAACAACAACAACAACAACAACAACAAGAGGAAGAGGAAGAGGAGGAGGAGGAAGAGAAGGAGGAAGAGGAGGAAAAGGAGTAGTCAGAGACAAGACATACCTTTCAAGGGCATGCCCCTCCCCCCAGTGACTCACTTTCTCCCACCAGGACTTATCACCTACTAACACACTCACTTATGGCCCTTCAATGGGTTAATTGATGAAGTCAGAGCCTTAAGATCCAATCACCTCTGCACAGAGCTATCACCTGGAGGTCCAGCCTTCGACTCACAAATCTGTGGGGAAACAGTTCATCTGCACACCACAGCAGCCTCCTCACAAATTAATTTCTTGTAGGTCTGGAGCATGAAATCTACAAACAGAATGGTAGGGTTCTTGAAGGGATGCCCTCTCTTGGTTGATGGACATGCAGAGATTTCGTGTGGCTTCCTTTTTTTTTCATAAGGGGATCGATCCCATCCTGAGTGCTCCGTCATCTAACGGAAACTGCCTCATCTCCACTGGAAGTTAGTTTCAAAACATGGCTCTGGGTGACATTCAGTTCCTAGCACTCAACCCTCAGGGGTCACTGGTCTTGGTGGTGGCATTTTCAAACATCTATGATGGGTGGTGCAATTTGCATCCAGGGTTGAAGATCAGACCATTTGCTCTCTCAGAGTTTCAAATGTCCCTTTCCCATGGTTAGGATAAAGACTTGCTCTCTAGGCTCAGATCCATGTAGTTTCCTCAGAGTGCCCAGATTACCAGTGCTTGTTCTTGTCCCCTGCATGTTCCCACTGCATCCTGTCACCAGAATATAATGAGGTTCTAGTCCTCTGTTCTCTGTCTAACAGAGCCACTTGAGTAAAACCACAGTGTCCCTTGCACTGTCTGCCACATACAGAGCTCAGTGGGTCTCTCTCGCACTGCTCTGTAGGAGCTGTGAGGGATCTCAACTTTCCCATAAGTTCCTGGGCCCTGGAGTTGAGGAGCACTTGCTGTGTCTCCTGCTCGACTTCCCCTGTACTAGGACCACTGGCTTGAATGCCACAGTAGTCCAGAGGCTGTGACATCACCCTGCCCAGCTGTCCAGCAGCCTGACACTGTTTAACTAAAGGATTAATTTCCGGTGAGTTCAGAGGTTGGTGTAAATGGCACAGCCAGTGATGTAGGGTGAAGAAACAAATGGCGACAACTGGAAAGATCCAGTCCCGGGGAAATCCCAGAGACTGCAGAGCTGGCTTTATCAAGGCTGGACTCCTGGGATCTTGTCAGGCCTTGGCGAGGCCAAACCAGGAGCAGAATGCGAGTCCTGAAGTGGCCACCAGGTGGCGCGCCAGACCGTGTCGACCTCGCGCTCCAAGGCCAGCAGGTGGCGCGTTCGCCTTTTGCTGCCTCTTGGCTACTTCGGGTGCCAGAAAAAGCTTCAGGTAGGAGAAAAGTAGCTTCCTGGCCTCTGAGTGGCCTCGACCTCAAATCTTGCAGTCAACTGAAGGAAAAGAGGCTCTCCCAACCTCTTTCCTCTGTCCCACCCAGCACATCACACAGATTTGAAAGACATGTAGTCCTGATTTTAAGTTCTCAGTTGACCCAGCATGGAGTAACTGTTCGAAAAGAACTCTCCTCTTGGCTTGTGGGATATGTACCCTTCAAAAGCATGACGCCCCAGTGACCCCAGTGGATCAGGCAGCACTTCTTCACTGTCCTGGTGGGGATGAAAGGGGAGATATTGAAAGATATGAGCCCGAATTTAGTAAAAGCTACCAGAACTCTCCAAGGCCTCAATCTCCACAGCCTCAGCGGCTCGGATAAGCAAGGTGAGGCACGGTAGCACCCCGACACACTTGCTCCCCACTTATGTGGATCTCTAACATCAGCTTTGTTTGCCTGCCATTTCCCCTCAGCCTTATATTGGATGCTTCAAGCCCGTACCCTGGAACCAATGCACACTATTCTGCCCTCATGGCACAGGAGGCAGATACACAGCCTCCTACATCCCTCACTCCCACCTCGCATTCCAGGCTCCACCCTCAGCACCCCCACAAAGCCTCCTGACTCTACGTTCCTCTCATCTCTCCATCTGAGTGCAGATCCAGCATGCCAGCAGCCTAAGCTGTCTCCCTTGGTTCTCGTCTGCTTCTGAAGGGTCATGTGTGTTCTGATGTGAGGGTCCTGGCTTCAGTTACTCTCGTGAAACTCCCAAGCAGCTGGCTCCAAGCACATCTACCATCTGTTCATTTCAAAAGCTCAGGGTTAGTCAGGTGGCATTCGCTCACTCGGTACCCAGGGTTCATAGCTCAGACCCTGGAACATAGCCCTAAAGGAGAGACCTTGTAATTTTCAGCATATAGGATCTGTTGTTTTATTACGTCTGCCGGTGAACAGCACAGCCTTTCAGGACAGTGACCCAAACTCCTCTTTTCTAAGGCATCAGAGTCATGGAGATCAATGCCATGACTTATCTCAATAGATAATTGCTCTTAGGAGCAATGCTGGGCCCACTGTGACCACCATGTCTCCCACCAGCTCTCTGGAATCTGACATCCAACCAGGCAGGCAGCAGTCATATCTAGGGTGGCGTAGCCTGAGTACCTTGGTTGTTGCCATGGTGATGGATACTCACCTCTAGTCAATGAGAACTTGGAAGCTGATGTGGGTACAGGACAACAAAGAACATCCCTGTCTTGGATGCAAATTATGGCTTCTTTTCATCTTTCTTTAACTGCCCCACTTTGAGCCTTGCAATTTAGATCACAGAATAAAACCCTTTTAAGTACTACATATTAAAATCATAGGCCATTGAAGAGCCTTTCTGAGGTTTAAGCCCAGGTTGGCCTCTTCAAAAAGTATTTGTAGGAAAGCATAGAGGACTGGGCAAAGTAATCAGCATGTCACTAAGTCAACACGGATTTATTGAACAGTGATTAGATGCTAGGACGACTGAGGACTTGCAGTCGGGACTGTGTCTCCATGTTTCAGTTTTCCTGGTGTGCTAACTGGTTTTATGTCAACTTAGCACAAGCTACAGTTATCTGAAAGGAAGGAACTTCAACTGAGAGAATGCCCCCATAAATCAAGCTATAGACAAGCCTGGAGGTCATGTTCTTAATTAGTGAGTGATGTAGGAGGACCCGGCCCTTTGTGGGAGGTGCCACCATTGGGCTGGTGGTGCTGGACTCTATAAGAAAGCAGGCTGAGCAAGCCATGATGAGCAAGCCAGTAGGCAGAACCCCTCTGTGGCCTCTGCATCAGCTCCTCCCTCCAGGATCCTTCCCTGTTTGAGTTTCTGCCTTGGCTTCCCTCAGTGATGGACTATGATGTGGAAGTGTAACACAAATAAATTGTTTCCTCCACACCTTGCTTTTGGCAACAGTGTTTCATCACAGTAACAGTAACAGTAAGACTGTTGCAGGAACTTTGTGTCCCAACCCTGTACCACTTTGCTGCTACCCTGTAACACTTGGTTTGCAAAAAGGAGCGTGTGTGTGTGTGTGTGTGTGTGTGTGTGTGTGTGTGTGTGTGTACATGCATGTGCACATGTGTGTTGGTTACAGGAAAACAAGGGGAGTCCCCTTTCCCAGCCTTTGTGCAGGCAGGACCCTCTGAATTCAAGCTGTCACTTTCCCCTCAGGGTTTGGTCTGATCTTCGAATGTTTGTTTATTTGAAATAAGCATCCTTCTCTCCCTGAAGACCCAGTATATTCAACCTGAATGGGAACAGTACAAACCCAACATTTTAAACATGGCTGTAAGAATTTTCTCTCCGGGATCTTTGAAGGAGCCAAGGCCCTGCACCTGGCATTTTTGTGCATGGTTCTCAGAACTCAGACACCCTAGTCTCAGAGGCAAGCAGTCACTACTCCGTATAACAGCTCAGGATTCCCACTGTAGGTGATAACAGAACTGAGAGCCTAGGCAGCTATCTTCAAGTCAGCTGGCTGCTGGTTTTCTGGGCCAGGCAGGCCTCAATAACCTTGGCTTATGGTAGCCTCTGTCTGATGGCACCAGACAGACCCATAACACTAACAGCTCAAAGTTTCTGCTTTCTACTCGTCTTGCACAAGGCACAGTGGATATTAGTGTCCCAAACTCCACTCTCTGTTGCTCTCTAAGTGCCACAGTGTGGACATGGATGTCAGACTTTCCTAGACTGTGTTGTAATTACACCTTGTTTAGTGGCCAGGTCTGATGCCTGTCTCTTCCATAGTGTAGAGTATCCAGTCACCACTGTGTCCTCCAAAGCTGGCACAGCTCCTAGCATAGTATGGGTATTAATTAGCTTAGTAAATGCTAATTCATAAATATTAGACAGCACAAGATAGGTCTTAATTATGAGCCTGATCATGGAACACAAGAAAGCCTCCAAGAACTAGGTACACCTCTATGCCTGGGCTGAAGGCTGAGCCAGTGTTAGGGTTAGAAGGACATACTCTATGCCTGGGGAAAGTCCTGGGTGAGGACACCTTTGGGAGGAGACCAGTCAGAACAGACCTGTGCTGGGGCAGACACTCTGCTAAGTCCCAGTGTTCCTCTAGAGCAGTGGTTCTCAACCTTCCTAATGCTGTGACCTTTAATATAGTTCCTCACGTTATGGTGACCCCCCCAACCTTAAAATTATTTTCATTGCTACTTCATTACTGTAATTTTGCTACTGTTATGAATTGTAATGTAAATATCTGTGCTTTATGATGATCTTAGACAACCCTATGAAAGGGTCTTTCTACCCCCACAGGGGTGATGAACCACTGCCCTAGACCCGCCAAGTCTGAGCTCTGTTGGGCTCTGAAACTGTGGGTGGCTGCAATGGAGACTGCTTTCCAGCAGGGGGCCCCAGGACCTGTACATTGTGCCACTGTGACAACTACTTTCTTTTATTGTTTTGAGACAGATTCTAATGTAGCCCAGGTGGGCCCTTAGCTGGCTGAGGCTGAGGGAGACACTGAAGAGTCCTGACCCTCCAGCTTCTGCCTCTACAGTGGCTGAGATCACAGGCCTATGTGCTTCTAACAACCCTGTTTTAGAGGGTGTTGGGGACTGAGCACCCTCTGGCATGTTCAGCCTACCCCTTAGCCATGGAGCTACATCCTCAGCACTCGGGACAGAGTTTGAGCCATCATGTCCTTTTTAGAGAACAAAATCCTCAAGGGTCAAAGAGAAGTGACTATTTATTGATCTTGGATCTAATAGGTGGGAGCGAGCATTCTGGTCAAGGCCTCCACAGGCCCTGCCAGTCATGGCTCTGGGATTCGGGAAGACAAGCCTTCGGAATAGGCTCTATCCACTACGAAAGGTCTTCTGTTCTCTGATGCAGTATGCCACTCCCAGTTATCCACTGATCCTTAGGGTGCTCAGGTGTGCTCAGAGGGCCACAGGGCCTGCTTACTGTGGTGTTATAGAGGGCCACAGGGCCTGCTCACTGTGGTGTTATAGAGGGCCACAGGGCATGCTCACTGTGGTGTTATAGAGGGCCACAGGGCATGCTCACAGGGCATGCTCACTGTGGTGTTATAGAGGGCCACAGGGCATGCTCACTGTGGTGTTATCTGTGAGGGGAGCACAGATATGGTCATAGCTCATAGGGCCTGCTCACTGTGGTATTGTCTATGAAGACCAAATAATGAGAATGTCTGTCAAGGGGACAAGGCAAATCAATGAGACTAATACAGTGCTCCATATCACTGAAAGTGAAATAAAATCACTAATATTGCATAATTTGTATGTGTGTGCTTGTGGGCACCACAACATGCAGGTAGAGGTCAGAGAACAACTTCAGGAGTGTGTGTTCCAGGGACCCAAACCAGGTTTTCAGGCTTGTATAGTAATACTCTTACCCCTGAGCCATTTTGCTGACCCAAACAATTTTAATTGTCTGATTTTGTGCTGCTTAAGGAGAGAGAGAAGCCAGGTTCTCGTTGAAGCTAAAGCAAGTGTTCTACCACTGAGGCACACCATCCCACCCTGCCTAGTTCCATGAACGTTAGGCATTTGCAACCAACTCCGATCATTTTTGTAGTGGAAAAAGCACAATAAAAATAAATTTTAATTTGTAGGCTTATACTTTCCAAACCTACTTTAATAAAATTTCTTAAATGCTCCAAGCATCCTTATAGCCCACCAACCCGAGGTAGGGGAGGAAGATAGCTAATAGAAAAAGGGCATCTTCCTATTAACAAGACATGGATCTATTTAGAAGTAGTTCTTTGTGGCATGATATCAATCTTTGTTGTCAGCAGTCCAATCCACCCGAATCAGCAGCAGCTAGATCCGGAAAAAACTGTGAGGCTCCACAGATCAGTAAGAGTCTCCTGAAGCAGGAAGAAGCAGCCAGAATATCTCTAGAAGTTCTTGGGTGTGTTTCTTTCTATTAAGTCACAACCAGCAAAGATCAGTGAAGAAAGCAAAGCAAAGAAATGCCAGAGTGTCATCAGTGAAAACCAGCACCATCGAAGCCCAACAAAGACCAGCAAGGTGAACCAATGCCAAAACATCATCCACTGTCCGTTGGGTTACACTTAAACTCTTTCCATACATCACATGCCCTCTCACCAGACAGCTCCCAGAAAAACACCACGTGTCTGTTCTCAGCAAAACACCCTCTCATAAGACAGCTTCCAGAAAAACATCACATGACACCACTGGGTGTCCAACAAAACTAGAAATTCCCACTCCATTAATTATTGGCTGGTTTGCCAGATAAGTATGGCACTACCGAAATTCAACTCCATGGGTACAAGGCGGGAGTAGTCACAAGGGTGGCTATGGTAAGGCAGATGCCCTGAGGACCCCATGGAGCTTTGGCGGTTGTACCTTGAGCTGGGGAGGGGTCACCCTGGCACTCATGACACACTTATTCTTCACATGGCTAAGATGTATTTGCTGTTTACTGTAAGTACAACCTACCTCACAGTGGAAATATGAAACCCTGCACATGAATCTAGTCAATCTTCCAACATGCTCTCATGAAGTCACCACTCAGTTCCCCGGAATGAGTAGCTGTTGGCACCTTATGAGCCGGTGGGGCCTATGGAGACCACACCTGCTCGTGCTTTGTGGTAGTCTGTGAGCCTTCTGAATGATGTGGCTAGGTTCACTGAAAGTGGGTTGTTTTGAGCATGCTGTCCCATGAGCTTTGGGACTCTAGTTTCCAGTCTTTCTGTACTAAATACAGAGGTATCTAGGTCTCTCCAGCATTTTCTAGTGTCCCCAGTGCAGGTGGCCATTGTGGACTGTTGAGGTCCTCCCGCACAAATGACTGGGAGGTTCCCAGGTTGCCCCACTGCCATCTGGAAGTCTCATGTCTGATGTACAGACACTGCAGGGATTTCCAAGTGATTTCTCATGCCAAAGTGTCTTCTCTCATTTGGGGGCTCTGCTCAGAGTCTGGGTAGGGTTAAAGGAGATAGCGGATCTACTGTCCTCTTTGGAAATTCGAGTTCTGTGCTTTTCTGGGGATCTGGGAAATCTAGAAGTTTAAGATGAAACCAGGTGAACCACATATCTATAATCCACTGTTGGGAGGCAGAGACAAGAGGATTGCCAGGAGGTCAGGGCCTATGTGGGCTACACAATAAGTTCCAGGCCAGCATAGGCTTATATGGAGTACTGGCTAGTTAGGACTACAGGGCAAGATCCTGTCTTGAAAGAAAACGCAGAACATTAGGATGAAGCCTAGGAAGTCAGCCTGCTAATTACAGAATCTCAGGCCACATACGTGAGACGAGTGACACAAATGTCCCAGCAAATAAGAGCTGCGTTCATGTGTGTGTGCACGTGTGCTTGCAGGGTTCTGCTGCCCCCAGACAATAGACAGCAGTCAATATAAATCCAATTGGGCATAATGACCGGCTTTCTCTCCCCCTCAGAGATGGTGACAGTGATTTCTCAGACGCCTTTTAGTTACAGACAAGTTTCTGAGCAACATAATTGGGTTTGGGTCGTGCAGCCTGCCGTGCCGGACTATTGATTGTTTGCAACCATCTCCTGCCCTGCAGATGTCTGGTGTGTGGTCAGCATAGCAAGAGGATGGTGAAGACAGGCAGCTCTGGGTTGGGGGATGTGGGAGCCACTCTGAGTGTGGAGATGTGGGAACCCTTCTGAGTAGGGGGCGGAAGGAATTGTGGGAGCCACTCTGAGTGGGGGTGGGGTATGTGAGAGCCTTGGCATAAGAGGGACCCGAGGCTGACACCTACCTGCTGACACTTCCCAGAAGGCACTAATAATGTAAGACTTAAGAGCTGTCAGGCCGCCGAGGCCCATCTGGCCACCCTGTGTTCACTGTGACCCAGAACTCCTTTTTTCTGGATCTGCATTTTTGTGGTCAAAAATAAATGATGGAACCCTATAGCTCCGTCTAATGGAAACACACTGTGAATTACAAACACGAGCCAAGGAGAACTTTTTAGAATCCACATTTAAAAAAAAAAAAAAGAAAAGAAAAGAAAAGAAAAAAGAACACAATGTGTAGTTTGCCCAACACAAGCAAAGCATTGCGTTCACGCCTGAGCATTTTGAGGAAAGACGAGAAAAAAAGAAGCCGCTGAAACTAGTTTTAATAATATTTTATTTAACTCAACTCAATATTGTTCAAACATGAGTGACATAAAAATGTTGCATTATTTTGCAATTCTTTTACTAAGTCATTGACTTAGTAAAAGCGCGTCATTTTTACTTCTGGTGTACCTTGAGCTACCCTCCTGTATGTTCAAGAGCTTCTTGGCCTCAGGGCCAAGCTGCTCCTGTTCTGGCCTGTGCAGGTGTGCCAAGGCTGTAGACCCGTTCTCCTTGTCCCAGGGTTTCACCAGCCTGCCCAAGTTGAATCTATGGATCTGTGTGCCTGCTCTGTGGCCACCACAGCTTGCAATCTCAGGAGAGACTCAGTGGGTAGGCACGGTTTCCTCTGCCTTCAGGAAACAAGGCTGGTTCGATGGAGGTTGGCATAGATAGGAAAAGTGTATCCAGATGCCCCTATGGTAAGCAGTGCCAGCTGCCAGACGCTTTAATGCAACACACCCAGGCAAGCCTGTGATATCTTTGAGTTTTGCAGCTAAGCTGGACTCTAGAGTCAGGAATAGGATTTGTAAGGGAGGAGGAGAGGAGGAAAAAATCACAAGAGTAAGGATTGTTCCTGGGCATCAGGGGGCCGGTCTGATAGAGCCGAGGTCATGTATCAGGATCGGGTGCATGCAGGTAATATTGAAACTCAGCTACAAGCGTTTGCATAAAATATCAGGAAGCCATATCAGACTCTCACACTGGAGTTCACTGCAGGAAATGTACAGGGTTCTTGCATCTCTGATAGGTTAGAGACAGCAGCTCTGTTTAGAGGCCACTGGTACAGGAGGAGGTGACCCAGGTGGAGGGAAAGGAGGAGCCATGCAGCATGGCAGACACCAGGGTGGCGGCTGTGACCCTTTCTTTGACAAGGGAACTATGAGCAGGAGATGGCATCCAGTGCTCTGCCTCAGGCAGTGCAACTGTGACCAGGGGCAGGAAGACATCCGTGGAAGGCAGTCAGCTCATCCCTGACTCAGAGTCAGGAAGGATGGAGTAGGCAGGGTAAGGCTGCACAAAGTCCATAGGCTACTCCACCGTGCAGGGCTTTAAGAAACACAACTGACAGTGCTGGGAGCCTCCACCGCTGAGGGGCCTTCTTGTCCACAGCAACGGGTAGGAGATGTTTTCCAAGACCAAACAAAGCCGTAGTAGTGAGGGTTGGAAGCAGGAGACGGAGTAAACATGGCAGAGAGGAGGGGCCCACAGGGCCAGCAATCCAGTGAGTCACCCTCAAATGGCAAATGTCCTGCCTAAGCGAACGGGGAACTTGAGTCATTAGTGACATTTAGAATCTTTACTCTGTCCCTGGTACCCTACGGCCCTGGGAAGAAAGCTGTGAACAGGACACAGGAGAGCAGATCCCCACTGAGCCGGGGAAGGGTGAGGAACCCAAACATTAAGTCAGTTTAATAGTTTCAGGGCATGTCAACACAGCCCAGGTCACATGCAGAGAGGGCAGGGAAACACTTCACCAGGAAGAGATACAGGTTCACCATTTTCTTACAACTTATCTGTGTTTTAATCTAGGGCAGAAGTGATAAGTGCAGGTCAGTTTGGCAAAAAGGAAATAAGACTGACTGCCGGAAGTCACAGTGGCATGAAGAAAGGTCTGAGTGGTGGAGAAAAGCACAGGGTGCAGAAATAGACACCCAGGAGTGAGAACACGGTAAGCAGAGGAGAACAAGAGACTGGAAGCTGAAGGTGTGGGCAGGAGTTGTTGGGGGGGGGGGTCGGTGAAGGAGGTGATGGCAAGATTGAGTTCCTCATGCTAAGGTGCTAGGGTTTGTACAGACACCTGAAGCCCTGTGAGAGCCCAAGGGGCTGATCAGAGTTGAGATGAGGACAGGTGACAGATTAAGATGGGCAGCGGACAGGCCTGGAGTTCTAACATTGTCTCAAGTGAAGCCACTGAGAGGGGTTAGACAGTAACTTCGCCACCAGAGGTCATGCTGCTCTTTGGCTGGGTAAGCATTGGGTAGCTGGAGCAGGGAAGACTGTGGCAGCTTCTGGAGAGCAGAGGAGGGAACAAACAGCCCAGGGGGTGTCGTGTGGCCCCTCACAGATCTCAATTCCAGCAAATATCCTCAGACAGGTTAGCAATGCTATTAAAGTCACCGAACCCGGAGACCCGAGTTTGCAGATAATGCCGCACGAAGCAGGTAGATTCGGTGATTGGATTATTAAATTACAGCATCTGTGACTTAATTTTATTGGCCGTCAGCGAGGCATCCGTCAAACAAATTGACATTTGCTTTACCAGTCCCTCTTAAAGTCAGAACAATTGATTTGGTTACATTTTATATACAAGGTTTACTTTCCCCGGAGTAACGGCCTCAGAAAAGCAGAAGAGCATGAAATACACTCTTTAAAGTTGTAATTCTCTTTATTTATACTAAACAACTGTTAGAGTTAGTATCATAGAACAAAACAAACAAAACAACAAAATACCCTCTTGTTAAATAGGCCGAACCTGGCTGAGACCGGCTGGTGCCTTGGAAGAAAAGTGAAGTCGGCTACTGTCACAAGTAAATAAACTTCTTCAAGCGGAGAAAGTTGATGCTCTTGTTTCTGTTTACACTCGTGGAGCTTTTGTTCGGATATTCTATGGTTGTTGAGAACCAATCCCTGGAAGGGGTTCTATGATCTCCACACATGCTTCATACATGCGAAATAAATAAAATACGAAGCAATTATTTAAAAGAATGTCTCCTAGAGATGCTATAACGTTGACATCATTTTTAAAAAGTAGTTGCTATTGTTGTACTCTGTATTCTAAATTATATGGCTACTGAGTTACATAAGATATTTTCATACAAGGATTTAATGTGCTTTGAACAGTTCTTCTCCACAATGCATACTTCCTTTCCCATCCATTCCTCCTGTCGTTAGTGGAGGAGGAGGAAATCCCTTTGTCCTCCTAGACAGTTTGGCCTCTACCTGGGCCCAGGTGGTTTCTGTACTCAGTGAAGTGAAATGCTCTCTGTAACCGTGACTGCACGGTGGAAGTCTGGGGACAGAGACGGCAATCCCTAGAGCATCTAGCATAACCAAATTGTTCAACCAGGGATCCTGATGTGGTAGTCAGAAAGCAAGAGTAAGTGCCTGAATTTGGATCTTTAGAACCCATGTCACCAGCAGCATACAACAACTAACACCTGTAAACTCAGCGTGCGACGGCAAGAGACAGCTGGATCCTGGAAGCTCATGAACCAGCTGACCAGCTAGCTGGTCTATGGTCAAAACTCCAGGCTCATGAGAGACTTTGTCCCAAATGAGAGTAAAAGGTTCCTGAAGACTAGTTGACACTTTAGGTTGTTTTCCTGTCTCCTCAAATGCACGACCCACACATGTTCCCAAACCCACATATGCTCCCAAACCCACACATGTTTCCATACCCATTTATGCACCCTCACCTACACATACACCCACATTTGCACCCATACCTGCATGTGAACCCATACACAGACATATACCTACACATATAGACATACATTCACCCACAACTACATACATATCCAAACCCACACATGCACATGCAAGACAAACATGGCCATCTGACAGTCCAAACATTGTCCTTTAATTTTTATTCTTCTTTCATATATTATATTCCAACTGCAGTTTCCCCTCCTCCCCCTCCTCCAAGGTCCTCCCCTCCCTCTCCTATCTCCCCCAGATCTACCCTTCTGCTTTCCCTCAGAAAAGGGCAGGCCTCCCAGAGACATAAATCAAACATGGCCTATTGAACTGCAATAAGACTAGGCACATATTATCACATCAAGATGAGGCAACCCAGTGGAAGGAACAGGGTCCCACAAGCACACCAAAGAGTCAGAGACAGACAGCCCCCACTCCCATTGTCAGAAATCCCACAAGAACAGCAAGTTACTCAGCCATAACATATATGCTGAGGACCTAGTTCAGACCCCTACAGGCTCCCTGACATCTACAAGCCCCCATGAGAGTCCCAGCCACTTGATAGTCTCTTTTAAATTGTAGTTTCTCTATTCAGACAGCTGCTTACTGTAGAACTTTCCAGAATCTCTATTCTAAACAGTAAAGATTTATAAAGGAAGGAAAAGAGAAGAAAAGAAAAAAAAGAAAAGAAAAAAAAAAAAAAAACTGCTCTACCTAAGAGTCTTTTGCCTTTGGCCAGATACAGACCTGATTTTGCTTGTGATCCTTCTCACTGGTCTGGCTTGACCCTGAGAGGCCCCTTGGAGATTTCCCTCTGTGTTTCCTGTGCTTAGCACTGCCCACTCCACACATAACACCCTTCAGGGTATCCAGAGTCAATGGCTCTTTTGGTGGAAGCATTGGGCTGTCTTCATACAGAGACAGCCGAGTGCACCAAGCCCACCATGACCAAGGACTGCTTCTTTATTTGTATTTATTCCTTCTCACACTCAAAACTCTCATCCTCCTGACCCTCCTACACCTCCTGTGAGCTTGATCCATTTGTGCAGTGCTACCTTGTGTGTCTCACAGGTGCCACCTGCCTGGAGACTCTGGAGAGGCTCCCACTGGATTCCTCTCCCAGACAAGTATGAACTTGTCTTTCTTCATACTCAAGTTTAAACTGCAGCAGAGACATGTGGCTCCAGCATGTCCTGGCTTCTCAGTGAGCATCTCCTTTCATTCCTAAGAGTCCCTTCTCTTGCAAAGGTCACATCCTCAAACCTGTGTCTTCCCTCAAACTGTGACCCAGAATGAGTTCTTCCTTCCTTAAGCCGTCAGTGTTTGGTCACAAGGATAAGAAAACAAATGAATAGGAAAGCAATACGCCCTGTATACGTCTTTTCTTCTCCATGTGTGCCTATGATAAAGTTTAATTTCTCATAAATTAAGCATAGTAAGATTAACAATATTAACTCGAGAAATAGAACCATTAAGACAAATAACATCATACATCATCTCAAAATATCTTAATGCAGGTTCACATCCTTTTTATGACGATGGTAGATGCTGCTGCAGGGGACAGCCTGGTAGCTTCTCTGTGGCATCTTTGGATCCTCAGCACTTCTTCTCTCGGGCCCCGTGGTTATTGAATGCATATGCTACGAGGCTGCTTCTTAGCCATTTGATGACTGGGTGCCTATTATTTGGCTGACCATCTGGTGGACAGTGTACACACATACACACACTGGGCAAAAGATGACTCAGACCTCTGGCTAGATAAGACTTCACCAAACTTCTTGGAATGGTGGATAACTGAAAAATTATGAGTTGCTTATTTCTGGAAATTTCCACTGAACTTTTCTTTCCAGACCACAGTTGGCCACTGATAACTAAAAACCCACAAAAGAAGCTTGAATTTGAAAGGACTCTTAGATGTATTGTCATAGAAACTGTTAACTTAGCTCCCCATTTACACCATTTACACACACACACACACACATGTCCCCTGTGGTAGCCTGAACATAAAATGCTCCCCTGGTTCCCAGGCTCATGTGTGTGAACCCTTGGTCTCTAGGTGTCAACACTGTTTTGGTAGTTGTGGAACTGTGAAGAGATAGAATCTGTCTATAGTGGGTCCCTGGGAGCCAGCCTTGAAGTTTTGCAGCTTGGCCTGACTTCCTGTCTCACTTTACTTCCTGATTTGTACACTTAAACAAGCAGCCACCCAAGCTCCTGTGGCCTGAGTTGCCCACTGCCATGATGAACTGTATCCCTTCAAACTGTGAGCTGAAATAAATATCTCATCCTCCAAGTTGCTTCTTTGTATTTATTAGTCACAATATGAGGAAAATGACTAATATACCATGGAGCCTGTGGGGATTTTCTGGGACAGGTGAAAGAATAGTCCTGCTCAGATCTCTGCTCAGATTTCTGAGCAGGAACAGATGAGAAACCGAGGCACGTAAAAATTAGGTAGCACACGCAAGTTCATTCATATACATTGACACACCAGCTTTAAGTCAGTTCAGTAGATCTCAAATAATGTCTGATTAAAATAAATAAATAAACACGCTGTCTGGATTGTCAATATACTTTACTATCTCTAAATCTTGAGATTTAAAGTCAAAGCCAACCCTGGTGGAACTTCTGTGTTCTCTTAGTCTCTAACACCTGGAAAGAGGATAAGAAGGTAGAAGTTGGGGTGAAAGTGGGACTCTAAGCCAGCCTCTCTGTGGGTGCTAAAGAAGCAAGGACCGTGCTCTGGAACGTCGGAGGTGAAAAGGCAGAGTCCCCTGGCATGACCCCTGAGAAGACAGAGAGTTCATCGTGATCATTCATCTTGAGCAGAAGATGAATTAATATTGTAAGCGTTTCTCACAGAGAAGGCCTTTCTGGAGTACTGTCTGTGAACTCATAGCTTCCCAGAGAAGTAACATTAGGGCTGATAACTGAGAGCTGGAAGGCAACTAGGAAAAGAAGAAGAACTTCCCAGAAAGAGGGAAAGGATGTACAAAGGCCAGAGGCAGAGAAACAGAAGAACCAGGAAGGCTTGGAGGTAAGACAGTCACCCTTTCTATTGTTCCACAACATGTCTGACACAGGAATTTAAGGCTGTGTAATGGCTATTCCTGGTTGTCAACTTGACTGTATCTGGAATGAACTACAAATCCAGAATTGGAAGGTTTTCCTGTGATCTTGATCTTGAGGCTGGGAGATACAAGTTTCTGATCTGGATCTTGGCATGGAGATCTTGAGGCATAGTGGCTATGAACCCCAGGAGATCAAGGCAAGGAGATCTCTGAGTTCAAGTCATCTGGGATAAAGCAAGTCCCAGATCCTGGTGTGGTGGTGCACATCTTTAATCCGGTCCTCACCTTCTGCTGGAGATCTACATAAGGACATTGGAAGTAGGAATATTTGCTCTTTCTCCTGCTTGTATTTACCTGCCAGCACATCTTTTGGAATCTACTAGCTTTGGGGGACTGAGCAACTACTAGATCTTTGACTTCCCATTCACAGCTGACCATTGTTGGGGAGCTGGACTACAGACTGTAAGTCATAACAAATTTCCTTACTATATAGAGACTGTCCATAAGTTCTGTGACTCTAGAGAACCCTGACTAATACAGAATAAAAAGGTTTATTTTGGATCTCTGTCCAGAGAAATGGAGTTCACCATGACAGGGAAGGCAGGAACATGAAGTGTCTATTCACATTGCATTCATAGACTGGAAGACATGAGATGATCACTGACATGTGCCTTCTACATATTCAGGACACCTTAACAGTATCATTAAAGCTCAGGGTAGGCCTTCTGGGAGTGAAACATCTCTAGACACCCTCCTAGACTCTCCCAGAGGCATGCTTTTGATGCTAAATCCATCAAGGTTCACAATGAAGCTTTGCCATCACAGCTTGACTTCTTGTCAACTTGATACCTGATATATCGCTTTTAATATCATGACACCCTACCTCTGGTCTTCTGAGGCTCATACACATCTTCTAATAAAAAAAAAAAAAACACACATTTGGTTCTTCTGGCAATCTCTAAATTGTGGTAGTTTGAATATACTTGGCTCAGGGAGTGCATTATTAGAAGGTGTTGTCTTACCGGAGTAGATACAGCCTTGTTGGAGTGGGTGTGGTTTTGTTGGAGGAAGTGTGTCTTTATGGGTGTGGCTTTGAGACCCTCATCCTAACTGCCTAGAAGCCAGTCTTTCTCCTAGTGGCCTTCAGATGAAGATGTAAAACCCTCAGCTCTTCCTGCACCATGTCTGCCTGGATGCTGCTGTGCTCCCACCTTGATGATAATGGACTGAACCTCTCATCCTGTAAGCCAGCCTCAATTAAATGTTTTCCTTATAAGAGTTGCCTTGGTCATGGTGTCTCTTCACAGCAATGGAAACCCTAACTAATACAAAAGTTTTAACAGTTCTAACGTTATTCAAAAGCCCAAACCCCAAATCTCTTTCAAAATGCAAGGCAAATATTGGGACCCCAACAAAATTACAAAACAAGATGAGATGACTTAGTCACTTGCTGCCAAGCCTAATGACCTATCTTCAGAACCCACATGGCAGAAGGAGAAAACAGAATTCCACACATCTGCCCTTCACATGTATACTGTGGCTGCATGTGTATGTGTGTGTGTGTGTGTGTGTGTGTGTGTATACATATGTGTGTGTGTGTATACACTAACTAACTAAGTAACCAACTAAATGAAGTGTAAAAAAAAAATCTCTGGGCATGATGGTACATGTCTTTAATCCCAGCACTTGGGAGGGAGAGACAGACAGTTCTCAAGGCTAGCTTTGCCTACATAATAAGTTCCAGGCCAGATAGAGCTAGAGGAAGACCCTGCCTACCTCAAAAAACAATTATAAAACAAGTTACATACTTCCAGTCTACAATGGCACAGAATAAGCATTCCTGTCCCACAAGAGATGAAAGGGGCATAAAAGGAAAGATTGACCCAAAGTAGGACAAGTTATCTACTGCCACCACCACTATGCCTTTCCCACCACGGTGAACTGTATCCTTCTGAACTGTGAGCCAAAAGTGTCTGGTTGTCTCTAAGGCAAACACTAAACATCATGGCTCCATGAGCAATATCTAAGGCCTTTCTTGGCACCATCAGGGCTCCGACAGCCTTGGGTGGTCCCTCACTTCTATCTCTGCCTCCTGCAGCACATGAGATCTCTGTCTTAAGCTAGCTCAACTTCACGTTTGCAGCTTTCCTTGGTGGACATTGTCCTGGCATCTCCAACAATCCCCATCACAAGTTAGACTCTGTGTCCTTTCAAGGCATCCTTTCAGGATACACATTGCTTTCCACAATTGCCTCATATGACACTGTTAGATTAGGCTGCTGGTTCATGGTGCTACCTGGCTCTTCTATCACAGTTGTAGCAGACTCTGTGTGCCTGAAGAAGGCTTGCAATGGCTGAAGATGGGAAAGCACTTGCCTAAGTGGTCATGTTGGAGCTGGAACCTCTTTGGTCTTAGCTTAGGCTCTCTCCTTTGAAATTAATTTCCTTGTTTACAAGATGGAGCTTTGGTGGGTGGGGTCCTGCCTTCAAGGCACCTCTCCTATTATCCTAATGAAGAGTTCTAGGTCAATCTGTAACTTATAGCTATTTCTCTGAGCCTTCATCACCAGCGACTTCAAGTTCAGTCACACTCCTTTCCTTGCTAAGCTTCACATTTTCGGGTCTTTCTCTTCTACTTGTCCTCCTCTCCCACTAAAACCCAGATAAAAGCAAGGAGTGGTAACCATAAAAAATTAGCCCATTTGTGATAGAATTTGGCTTCAGTCAATTCCTTAGGACATGGGAAGAACATGTCTAGATTCTTTACTAGAATAAAACATAAATGTTCCCTAGTCTAGTAGAAGTGTTGTTCTCTTAAAAAGCTCCTGAGTCACCACGTTACTTGTCTATATTTCTTTCAGTATTCTGGTATTCTAGGCTTCCACCAGAATGGCTCCTGTAGTTCTGCTTACAGGATTCTAGGACTTTATGGGTCTGAAATTCCAAACTCTTTCACATTCTTCCTGCAAAGGGTTCCAAAAGCTTAAGAACCACATGGTCCTGGTTTATAACAAAAATAACCCCACTTCTGATACCAATTTCCTGATACCAGTTAGTGTTTGCTTTCCCATGACTGTGATAAAAACACCTGACAAAAGCTACTTCAGGAAGGAAGGTTTGTTTGGGCTCACAGTTAAAAGGCACACATACAGACCATCACGGTGGGAAAAGCATGGTGACAGGAGCAAGAAGCATTTGGTCTTGGTCATGGTGTATCCACAGACAGGGAATAGACACAGGTGAATGCTGCTGTTCTATTCACTTTCCTATTTAAATTGAGTTTATGGCTCTAACCCCCCACAGAATCTAACTCTGACAATCTTACTATCAAAGTGCTCTAAGTCATAAAAGAACTATGGACATTAATCAGAAAGGACAATATCGGTGTCTCATTAATCAAGGCAATACACATTATTTATTTAATTATTGCCATGGTTTTATTTTGCTTTGTTTTTGAGGTAGAATCTCACAAATTATCAAAGGTTGTCACTGAATTCTTGATCCTCTTGTGTCAGTATCCCAAGTCCTGGGAGTTCAGAGGTGTACCACCACACATGCCGAGAGTAATATACCTCTAGTTCAGTTTTTCTTTCATGTTTAATAATTATTTGTTAAATTCACATTATATGCAGGATGTCATTGACAATCAGTAACCACTAATAATTATAATCACACCATCCTGAAAGGAACTGATATGTTTAGACCCTTATGGCCATAAGAAAAAAATTGAAGTTAATGCACTACTCATATATTTCAGTTCACATAATAGATGAGGAGGTGAACAACAGAATTAAATGTCAGAAACATCAAAGTAGGATATAATTTTGTTGGGAGCTAAGCAAGAACACTTTGAAGTTGTAAAGCATATGCTATTTTAGTTTCCCTTGTTGCTGTGACAAAGCGCTTTCACAAAAGTAACTTAAGGCTTATAGTTCACACTGTGGGGAAGTCAAGGCAGAAGAGACTTGAATCAACTGTCACATGACATTCTTGGTAAGAGCATAGAGCAATGAATCCAGGATTCCCAACATAGGGAATGGTACTGCCCACATTAGGCGAATCTTCTTACCTCAGTTAATACAATCAAGACAATCCTTTACACACATGCCAACAAGGTCAACCTAATTTAGATTTTTTTAATTGTGATTCCCTTCTGGAGTGATTTTACATTGTCTCAAGCTTATAAAAGTAACCAACCCAGGACACAGTGTATATTTTTTAACTGCTAAAGAGAAACATGTTTGCTTTTCTAAAATCCTATTGAGTGGTATTGCATTTTTCATAACATTTATATTCCACTGGATACATTTTAAAAATCAGTATAATAGTTTTATATATACATGCTAGTATTTATAATATATCCTAAAATATTTTTATTTGTGATTACAGAAACCATTTCAGATACTGACTTAAAATGGATAAGATAACTTTATTTTTTAAAGGATTTTCTTGGGGTTCCTTTGGAGAGATCTCAGCAGCTAAGAGCACTTGGTTCAGTTCTCAGCACCTACATGGTGGCTCACTTTCCAGATCAGATGCTCTCTTCTGGCCACCTATAGTACTACAGGTGTGCGTGGTACACATATGTAGACAAAACACTCATACACAGAAAAAAAACATTTTAAATATTTAAACAGAGATTTGGGGGATATCGGAAAAGTTTGAAACCTCCATGTAGGCAGAGCTCTATGTGTCTGGTATGCTCCCTGGAACCACATTTCTCTAATTAGCTGGGCTGGAGTTTTGTGTTGTTTCTTGTGCCTCCTCCCCCATTATGAAGTGGCTACTAGTTATAAATACTTGAATGAGATGATGTGGTCTCCTCTGGTCATTAATGTTTCACGAGCACCCACCATGGAGCTAGCTGGAGTTGGTAGCACTCAGCTGGCTGAATGGATGCTTGGGCTCCTTGTGTTCCCCACACGTGCTGAGGGCTATTCAGACTAATTCTTGCTGCTACCCAGCAGGAGGTCCAGTGGATATCCACATTTCAGAGCTGGGAGAAACAAAGTGAGGAAAGCCTGTATAACCTGCCAGAGCTCAGTAATCAAGGCAATATCAGATTGGGGTCTGGCATGTGGTGAGAGTGTTTACATGCCATAAATCACTGACCCTGTGATTCAAGTCAGAGTCTTTAGGTTCAAAAGCTTCAAAGCCAACGGGCTGGGGCGGCAGCCCAGGAATTCCATCTCTCTACAGTCAGCTTAGTTTTCTGCCATCTGCTCTCTCCTCCTGAGTGGGTCTCCATCTCCCTCCTTGTTTAATATTTAAGTTACACACATTCCGAGATATCAGAGACCTGTGTCACTGACCTACTTTTCCCATCCACACATCTTTTATAATGGGGGGAGGGTAACGGTGGGAAGCACAGGGGGTCTCTCTCTAAAGGAAAGAGAAGCAGAGAGAGCAGGGAGGAGCGCACACCACAAGGCTGCTCCTAGCAGGCTCCTGCTGACAAGAGAGGAGCATTAATAAAACAAGGCCAGACCCCTCTGCTGAGAGCCTGCGACAGTAACAAGGATGTTAAGTGGCTAAGAACACAGCTCTGACCCCTCTGACCCACAGAAGGGCCTCAGAAAGCACTCCTCCTCCTCGTGTGTGTGTGTGTGTGTGTTTCTCTACTGTCTATCACAGGAGTATTCTTAACGGAAGATATTGTACAGAGAAGGTCGGTTGCTCAGGTGCTCCGCCTGGCTTAACCAATTCATTCACATCCCAGACATAGCACAGAGGGCAGAAACCTCCTTTAACAAGGCGTCATGGACACTTTGCCACACACTCACTTAGTTCTAGGCAATGCTGCCCACCCACAGGTGCTCTCGGTGCCAGCAGAGTCAGTCCGAAGCAGGTTGCTCTCAACTGAGAGTCTTCACTTCCCACTCCCGTTTCATCTTTGTCCCCTTTCCCCTGTTTCCTTCTCACCTGAAGGTGCCCAGAGTTCTAGACTCCTAGTTGCATTCTGACCCTGGATCTATCGATGGGAAAGGGGGCATGGTGAGATGCAAGTATCTGCCTTGGTTCCCAACATTTTCCTGGGGCACACCCCACAGCCTTCATTCACATCTCCTTGGACCACTTTGTGAAGCTCAGAGACCCATACGATTTCTTCTGAGCATTCTGGCCACGCCTGAGCATAGAAGAAAGCCCGAGTGTCTGCACACCCTTGGCCTTGATTTTTGTCAGGATCTTTGACTCCTTGTCCTGGGCTCCTATGGCTGTGTTCTAGAGCCCCTGCGGTTTCCTTCTCAATACCCCTTTCCCCTCCTCCCCCGCAGACGTCCCCAGAGTCCGATAGGGTGGGCGCGTGACGGCAGCCAGTTCGGGGACCAGAGGCGGCTCTGGGTGGGCGGAGGCCAGTGTCCCAGCTCCCCCCCTCCGCCCCCTCTCAGCGCTGTCCGTGACGTCAGAGCCGGACTGGGTAAACTGAGCAGGGCTCTGGGGCGCTGGGGCGGAGAAGACCTGGAGCAGCGGGGAGGCACGGACTGAGACCTGGGCAGTGTGGCGCTATAACTCTGCAGGCAGTCGCAGGCGAGCCGGAGGTACGCGAGGTTGGGGAGGACAGAGAACCCTCGGGGGTCCTCTAAGGCTCCGGGCGGGCTCCGGGGATCCTGGTACTCAGGGTGCGGCTGGGAGGGGCAGCGTCCCTGGGTTCCAGGTCTTGTCCCCGACGGCATTAGAGGCGCGCTCTTGGTGACGCTGGGACGCTATCCCGGCTCCTGAGGGGAGCGGGACACTCCCTGTCGTCCCGGGCCACCGCTGGTGATGCTCCTTGTGCTCCGGGTGGCGCGGGACTCCTGGCCGTCCTAGCCACTGACCGCACCCGCTCCCTCAACGCAGCAGAGCTATGGCCCTGAGCGATCTGGTGCTGCTGCGATGGCTGCGGGACGGCCGCCACTCGCGCAAGCTGATCCTATTCATCGTGTTCCTCGCGCTGCTGCTGGACAATATGCTGCTCACCGTCGTAGGTACGTATGGCTCGGGAGTGCCATCCATCCGATCTCCGTCTATGATACTGGGTCCCTAGTACCTCGTCCTCTGCACCCGGCACAGGTCCTTAGGAGCCGTCCCTGGCACTGGGTCCCCAACACCTTGTCCTCATCATCTAGAGCCCCAGGTGCCAGCATCCCCAGCCCAGCCGCAGGACCATATATTTCCTCCTGGGCAGCCTGTCCTCCGCACCCCACTTACCCTACTTTATCTGAGCAGCTCTGTCCGCCCAAAAGGTTGAAGAACACGCTTTGTAGAGAACGAAACAAAAACCCATCCTTGAACACGAGCCCTTCTCGCCCCTACTCCTGGGAGCTGCAACTTGTGGGTTCGTTTTCCTGGAGGTCAGGTCAAACCCTGTGACATCCGATAAGCCCCAGAAGTTGTGTTTCCTCCTGATAACTGCCTGCTTCCCTTTGCCCACTTTCACTGAGATGAAAAAGATTTCTGTCAAAATGGACCAGTGTGCTGAGTTGCTGCTGCCCTTTAGGACGTTCAGTGGCCAACAGTTGGTGGACCACTGAGTGAGCAAGTCACCATCTACCTCTGAGGTAAAGCAACCTACATCTAAGAGTATTTGATCTCAGAGTGCTTTGTGATGGAAGTGGGACCTAGTGACAGCACAAATCTCCCAAAACGACAAGTTGAGACCAGATGGCTCAAAACCAGGTCCCTTAGTCCCGCAAACTGAAAGGTATTCCACGTGCTCTTTTTGAAAACCAATTTTCAATGAAAAACAACAACAAAAATATTGGTTTTCCTCAGACCCTCAAGTGGTGAGTCATTTCCTCCTCCCCATTTGCAGAGTCGGGGAGCATCTTACTGTTGTTCTCAGCTCAGGAGAGTCAGCTGTGGGGTTCAGAGGCAGCTGGGGGTCCCAGTTGGCCTTCGTGGTTCTCATGTAGCCAGGCTTCTATAATGTTTACCACTTTGCTTTGCTGTGGTAGAATTCTATAGGATCCTGGAGGAGTGCTGCAAAATCTGCAGGTCACTCCGGGTCAGCAGTGACTTACTTCAGGCAGTGTTTTACCTTCTATCATATTCCTCTGAGGTAGTGCTATAATGAGAAACCATATAAATGACAGGCATCTCTGTATATGGGCACAGCCGCTACCCCACTGGCATAGTGGGACCCTTGACATTCTCTTTCTCTCCCTCTCCTACTCTCTCCTTCCTTCTCTCTCTCTCTCTCTCTCTCTCTCTCTCTCTCTCTCTCTCTCTCTCTCTCTGACTAAGCAGTGTTAAACTGTTGCAGAATGTTTCATCTTCTGGGTTTCATTTGGCTTTTCACACAACCTCACTTTTGACTGCTTTTGTCAAAGAAAGTTCTGACTTGTCTCTTCTCTCCCTGCCCTTGTCCCCAGTTCCCATCATTCCCAGCTACCTGTACAGCATTGAGCATGAGAAAAATGCCACGGAAATCCAGACCACCAGGCCAGTGCTCACAGCCTCCACCTCCGAAAGTTTCCACAGCATCTTCTCTTACTATGACAACTCTACCATGTTCACCGGGAATGCCACGGCAGGCCTTCCAGGAGGGCAGTCACACAAGGCTACCACCACACAGCACACTGTGACCAACACTACTGTCCCTTCTGACTGTCCCAGTGAAGACAAAGACCTTCTCAATGAGAATGTGCAAGTTGGGCTGCTGTTTGCCTCCAAAGCCACTGTCCAGCTCCTCACCAACCCATTCATAGGACTCCTGACCAACAGGTAGGCTGTGTGTCTCAGATGGAGAGTCGACACCCCTGCTTGCTCCCGGGGAAACGATCACCTGAGTCTGATGTCTTCATCCTCAGTAACAGAATTACATATTTACTCCATCTGTCCTTCCCTCTGTTGTCTTAAAGGTCTAAGATAGGAAACATGACCTAAGAAGGAAAAAAGCATAGGTTCTTCTAAATGTGTGGGTTTTTTTTTAAGTATATTTGCAACAGTCGCTCTTGGGTAGCAGAAGCTCGTCAGTGATCCCAGCCATCAAGGTCCTGTGACTTTCCACCTCTGCTATTGCTTAGAGAAAATTAAGGTTAGGGCTGGGTCTCTCTCTCTCTCTCTCTCTCTCTCTCTCTCTCTCTCTCTCTCTCTCTCTCTCTCTGTGTGTGTGTGTGTGTGTGTGTGTGTGTGTGTGTGTGTGTGTGTGTGTTTGCCTGGCATATACAAAGAAGTATTGGATACTGGGTTCAGTATCCAATGCTATATAAACTGGGCACTATGACTATAATCTCAGCACTCAGGAGAGAGAGGCAGGAGGATAATAAATTCCAGGTCAACTTTACTACATAGCAAATTTAAGGCTAGCCTGGGCTACATGTGACCCTACCTCAAAACAAAACAAAAAAAACCCACAACAAACAAGAAAAAGAAAGCTGAAAGCGAAGATGCTTTGTTTTAGGACTATCGTGATGAAGGACCTACTAGCTGCCCAGGTAGAATGTGGGGGAGATTGGTGACCCTGCTGCGTGGATGAAACTCTGAGCTGATGTGGAGATTCTGAGCTAGGACCTTTCCCCGCTGTTGGTCAAGCCATGCTTTCCACATGCTCCAAGAGACTGTTGTCTGAGAACCCAAGAGGCTGACATTAGTTTTGAGTTAATCTGGAGGCTATGAATTGCTTGGCATCTTTGTCTCTATTGCTGACAGCTATCCTGCAACTGTTCTCCAGCCAAGGTAGCCTGGATCTGCCTTGTACTTGGAGACTCCAAGCCCAGGGTACAGGCTTATGGGCAGTTCCTGAAGATGCCATCTGTGATGAGTGAGAGCTAGTGGAGTTAGTCGTAATCCCATCATGGAAGAGGCTGAAGACAAGTCTAGGATACAAGTAAATAGTAGTCCAGCCTTAGCTACATAAGCAAGATTCTGTCTCTTTTTAAAAAATGGTAGACAAGGGAGTGACCATCATTTCAGGCCCATAGCTGTAACACAGACAAGGACAAGAGCTTTGAGAATGAGATGATGCTAAGATCAGGGGCTGGGATTGTGGTCAGGCAGGGGTTCGAAGGTGAAGCTACAAGATCCCGAGGGCTAGGCCAGAGACAACTGGGTTTGACTGTGGGGCCAGTGAGTTACTTCAGATCCCAGAGGCACAATGAAGAAGAGTCTGAGAGCCCAGCAGTATGGAGCAGGTGTGGCTAGATGGTTTGTGGGGAAAAGTGGAAAATGTGGGCTGGTGCTGAAATGTTACAAAACATCCAAGATACCAACTAGAGCACGGAGCTAAACAAGACCCAGAGAGAGAGGAGTCTTGTGCCTCTCTGGGGTTCAGGATTTGTGGACAAAGGAGTCCTGGGGTAACCTCAGCAATTAGGGAGGGTGTGACAAGTCTTAATGCACCCCCCAAGACCAGCTGCGCTTGGGCATGTAGGCTGCTGCTGCTCTACTCACACTACTCACAGGGCGCTTGCTCCCTGTGGACTGGGTACTGCCACCGAGCCTGTGTTAACAACCCCAGGCTTTAGACAGTCCTCTTGTCTTCTGAGCAGTACTGCACGGCTTCCGTACAAAGCGTGGTAAGCAAATGAACCAGGCATGGCTGATTGTGCACCCACAGAGAAGCCCCATTATGGAGGTGACATTCTGCTGCTCCTCTGTTCTCCAGCACAAAACCAAACAGAGCTCAGGAGTCAAAGGCTTGTTTCTTTTCTTTTTCAAGACTGAGAGCACTTCTTTAAATGCATCTGGTATAATTACAGAAAAAACGGCTCAGGGTTTTGTGCTCTGACAGAGCAAACGGCTCAAAATGCTATATGGGAAAATTGAGGACATTATCGTAATAATGCCCTGCCATTCACTTGGGCGGGAATGTGACTAGTCACTGGGTAATACTTAGCCAACTTGCTGAAATGAGGTGAATATTCCAGGCTTCCAAATGGGAGCCACAAAAAGTTGCTCTTTCAAAATCTCAATCTTGTTTTTAATGTTTTACACACATCTCTGAGAAGCAGCTTGTTAAAATCAGTGAGACCTTTCCCTCTTAAAATCTCCCTTAGAGCTGTACAGCTGAGGCTCCTTAGGCTTGGGCCTCAGACTTTCTCCTAAGAAAATCCTGATTTTGCTTTGGGGTTTGTGAACTGTAGCGTATAATCTTAGGGTGAGAGATCCAGTTTGAAAATGAGCTCCAACAAAACCCCCGTTTGCCCTAGATATGCATTAAATTTAAAAAGTGATTGTTTGTTTGTTTGTTTTTGTTTCTGGTGTTGCCTGGGAACACAAAACTGCAAACGTTTTAATATTGACAGATGCAGAACAATCAGGTGAACTCTGTTCTCCCTTCAAAATGATTGCGGTTTGTATATTTTTTGAGTAGTGTCTAAGCTCAGGAGCTGCAGATTTAGAGACTTGCTGTTCCTCAGGTCACTCACAGGCTCTCCTCCCCTCCATGGTTCTGATGGAGACTAACAAAGAGGAACAAGTTCATGTGGTGGCTCCCCCAGTCTCCCTGGAAGGCGCTCCAAACAGTTTTGATGTAATTTGTTCAGATTTCAGTTACCAGCAAGAATGAGTCACATTTTCAATATCGTAAACAAATGTGTCTAAACCTACATTTCAATATTGACAGACATCTTTTTGACTAAATGCCATGTGTAACTCACATTTTGTGTTGTGAGCACACACCTCTAAATGGCATTGAATCTCGGTTCCTAGATTCCTGGCTAGAAGGTCATAAAAACAGTCTGTAGACTTTATCAGAAGCCTTTGTGCTACTCCTAGAATTTTAGAGGTAAAGGGGGTTATGGCACAGTAGGAAACAGTACTCACACACAACATGGCATGAACAGCATGCTGGTCAGACACAGACAGGTTTCATTTCTAAGATGTCTTATTTCCCTCTCCCGTTCTTTCCTGCTATGATACAGTTTTTAGTTTTAGCTATTAAAAAGAAACAACACTAGTGTAAAATTATTACTTTTAATCGGTAAAGGCACATTTTTGAATCTGTAGGTGGAGAACCAAGACAGCCTGAGTCTTTTCCACTTAGACCTTCCCCAGTTCTGGAAAAAAAAAAAAACAAAAACAAAAAAAAAACAGTCTCTTTTCAGCTTCCAATGTGAGCTGGTCCAGGCTTAGACATTCTCAAAGATGTGGGGGTCCTCTCAAGCCTGGCTGGTGGGAGCTCTCCTCTCTAACATCTACCTGTGTTAGCTTAAGATGGACCCACTGTGAGCCCAGATAACCACATTGTACAGTGTCCACTCACACTTCTGCATTCATGACCAAAATGTTGCCAGGACAGTGGCTTTTATGTGATGAGACAAGATATCAGGCTGCTTGTCTGTCACTTGATGTCACAGGTTACTGTCTCATACTAAACTTTAAGAATACCTTAAGGTGACCATTTTGGGCAAGCCTTGGCTACACTTTTTTCTTGTTTTATTTATCCTTGGGCTACTGTATATTCAATGCCACCTTGTGACAGGATGGTAAAGGAAGGATGCTTCATTTTGGAAGATGTATGTACTTTTGCACATCCAGTAACATTGTCCAACATATCACGGGCTCGGTCCATTTCTCTTGTAGAGGCTCATCTGATTTACTTTATAATTCCAGTTGAACTGTTCATTCCATAGTAGTAGCTGTGTATCAGTGGAGACAGCAGGATTCTGAGAGTGAGTTCTGCCGTCGTTTGGGCTTAAGTGATGTCTACACATGTGTGTACATGAATGCTCTATACAGACAAATGATATGAAAACTTCATTACCTTTCTCTCTCACAAATCAGAAAAGGCGTGCTCTTTGTCTTCATCTGCCCCCCCCTCTCCTTTTCTCTCCTTTTACGTGAGAAGGCTAAGCATAAGTGGCCATTCAGCTTCATCCTCCGTCCAAGTGTAGCTGGGTTGTCCCCACATGTTCAGCATCCAGTTTAAATAGTAGTTACATCTTTAGAACCAAGTGCTGTTCCAAGCCAGCAGCCAGCCTGGGAGCAGCAACTCCATGCCTGGGAGGGGCTCCCTTCACTTCCTTCTTAGCCTGTCATTGTCTGGGTGGTCTGCTTTTCATCAAGCTAGTGTTGGAGGCTTAATTTATTTCCATAGTTACCTAGTATATTGGAAATCAGTTTTTTTTTTTTCCTCCCCCAGATCTTAGCTAACCCTGAACGACAAGCAGGAAGCCACAGGGTATGAAAGCTTTCTTTTTTTTTTTTTTTTTTTTTTTTTTCCTTTAGCTTCAGCCACTTGGTCTGAAGTAGGCTTTGTAGAAAGCACTGACCTTTTCAGCTCATCTGCAGACAGGGAAACCAGCTGTTTGGGAAAGGGATCTCCCATCCTAGACATCACTGGTGTGGGTGGGGAGGGGGACAGTGAGCTCACAATGGGCTTCTCACATGCAAACCAGAAGGAACCAGGAATTAGAGCATTCTCCTGTGAGCACAGGGACCCACACACAGGCAGGTCTGGTGTCCACACGGCTCCTTGCACACATCCAGCCCAAACTCCAGCTGACGCAAGAGCTGGGCTTAAGAGTTTCATTTCATTTCCTAAATACTGAATAAACTTCCTGTTAGAGCAGAGTGGATTTGAGATATTCCTGTTTCTTGACATTAATTTCCTGTTGCACCTTTTAGGGGTGTGCAAAGATTATTATAAGGGAGACTGCACTGCTGCCGGCGACAGATCGAGCTCCACGGCATCCGGTTTATATCTTATTCTTGTTTATATCTGTCTTCTCTGTCATTTACAGAGGGGGCTATCCTACCATTTCAGCGAACCAAGAAAAGAAAGAGCCTGTGTTAGTTTTTCTGGTAAAAAGAAATTTAGTGGCATTGCAGAAAACATATCAATTGTCAGAGGGGTGTACCCATTAGTTTCTGTCAATTTGTCACAAACGAAGGTTACCTTGGAAAAGGGAACCTGGGTAGAATTATCTCCATCACAGCTGTCTTGATCCTCTCTGTGGGGTTTTTTCTTGATAAGTGATTAAGGTGGGAGGGACCAGCTCATGGTGGGTCATGCCACCTCTGGCCCTGGGTTGGATACACAAGCAGGCTGAGCAAGCCATGGACAGCAAGTCAGTAAGCAGTGTTCCTCCATGGTTTCCGTCTCTGCTCCTGCCTGGCTTCCCTCCGTGATGGATGGTTATTGAGACCTGTAAGCCAAGTGAACCCTTTCCTTCCCAGGTTGCTTTTCATCATGGTGCCACAGGGCACTAGAAAAGCAAACTAGGGTATTGGGGTTTCTCTGCTCACTAGCTCTGGCAGCCAGAATCGCATCTATTGTTCTAAATGCTTTCTGAGGGAATCAATATATGATTTTTAGTCACATTCAGATTGGATTAATTGTTCCCTGGTGCTGTGTAAAGGATGACTGTGGTATGGCCTGACTCACTAGGGGTTGATAGTGGGCCATTTGGATATAGGCTTGCTGAATCAGATCTAGCCCTGCTAGCAATGCTTTAATTGAGATGGCATTCAGTTGAGACAAGAGAGCAAACTCAGACAGTTATGACTCATGTCAATCAAGTCCCTGTCCATTTCAGAGACAGCATGGGGAAGGAGGAAGGGTCTTGTGTCACCTCCTCTGCTCAGTGCCATGAAGACAGAACAGCTCTTCTGAGGGTGGCTGTGTGTGTGTGTACAGAGAGGGCTGAGAAAGTCTGAGGGTGGAAGCCCCCGGGGTGCTCATTCAGTCATTCAATCTTCTTTAACTTGGTACTAAGCACTAGCAAAGGATGTGGCCACTCCAATAGTAGCTTGGTCAGTATAGAGTGTGGAGCACATGTGTGGTAGGGTGCTCTCTTTTGTTTGCCCAATACAATTCAAGTTAAACACACACATACACTCACATACATACACATACACACACATACACACCACATATAAACACACATATACATGCACAAATTAAACGAAAACAGACAAACACACAAATTACACATACATACATACACACACAAATTATACACACACCACATATAAACACACATATGTGCACAAATTACACATACACACACAAATATCACACACACACACACACACACACATCACACAATCTATGACAAAAGAACTGTTGGTAAGATTCCACTCAGAACCATATCTATGAACTCTGGCTACCTAATAATGTGGTCAGATTTACAAGGAAAAGCCCTGGCCTGGAGGGCACAGCTCAAGTTCAGTTAGCTCAATGCCATTTGACAAGTCACTTTTTCATGTCTTAGTTTCCCCATCTGTGAAGTGAGGAGGGTGAAGTTAGCTACTCTTAGGAAGTCATGGGAACTGGCTGTGTGGCTGCTCGTGGGACTGGGTATAAAACCGTCCAAGGAAGGTGCTGAAGGGACACTTGGGTGCTGGTCTGGACTAGATGAGCCCTTCCTTATAGGCCTGGACTTGGCATGCTTGGTTTCCTTCTTTCTGGGATTCATTTGGTTCCTCTCCAGGTCCCTGGAATTTCAGGCTGGATGGAGAAAAGGCCTGAGAAGCTGTGAGCTTTGCTAGGTTGAGAGAACTAGCCACAGGACCACAGCTTAGGCAGTGTTGGCTTTACCTCCAGAGCAGAGATGTGTGGACACCACTGCCATGCTTCTATGCCAACATGGCAGAGGAAAAAAGAAAATGGAGCAGAATGAAAAGTGCTTGGCCTGGTGACTTGCCACTGCAGTCCCAGTACTGAGGAGGCAGATCCTGGAGGACTCCTGGAGCTTTCTTGTCAGCCAGTCTAGCCTACTTAGTGAGCTCCTGGTAAGCAGGAGATACTTCAAAGTAGGTAGATGGTATTCTGTTGGACAACACTAAAGGTTGACTTTTAACCTACAATGCGGCACGTACACAGACACACACACACACACACACACACACACACACACACACACACACACACACGAGAGAGAGAGAGAGAGAGAGAGAGAGAGAGAGAGAGAGAGAGAGAGCAAATGAAACATTTGAATCATCTCTTTTTTCAGGCTCCCTGATAGACAATTACATTTGCATACCTTTCTATAATCTGGTTCAAAGTGTAGCCTTTGTCTCTCTTTGGAGACCAAAGGAGACTTGCCTGAGAGCCAGGGGTGTGGAAGGGCAGGTCTCTAACCAAACACATGCCTTCCTGATACAACATGGCCTGTTGCCAGAATTCGCAGTGAACACTGGTCCTACAAGGCAACTTGGACTTAGACTCTTGGTGTAAGGGACAAGGCCGTCTAGGCTGGCTTCAGTGTGGTCAACAGGAAAGCGGGTAACATTTTGATTTCTAACACATCTTAGACATGGTGCTAATGTTTTTCTTGCCTGGTGACTCACTTGCTGGCTTTTTATCAAAGCTATCTGACTGCAATTGTCCCTTTGGGGAAGTTCTAGCAAAGACTACACTAATGACAATAACCATAATGGCAGAAGTGGGGTTTTTGTTTTTTAGATATGTTTGGGGTTACTTGCCAATATTGTGTTAACATTTATTCCAGAGAAATTTCCATTCAGAGTGGCAGCAGGCCATAAGTGTATTCATATTCTAAGACAGTCAAACACAGAAAGGTCACGTAGGAAGCACTGAGTATATGAATTCTCAGACAAGTCGACAGAACACTTATCCAGCTGATCCCAAATGGATAACGGCTGGAAAATCAATATAAAGCCTTACAAAAACAGCCGACCGTCACCAGACTCTCTTTGTGTCTGTGTCTTTCAGAATTGGCTATCCAATTCCCATGTTTGCTGGATTCTGCATCATGTTTATCTCAACAGTTAGTAAGTATCTGTTGTTTGCCTCTGTACGTGGGTCTCGGAAGGAGCCCTGTCTTCAGTGAGGTGCGAATCAAACTAGACCTGGGGGAAGAGGGATGTACTGGCAATATACAGAAAGGCGGTGTGTGTGTGTGTGTGTGTGTGTGTGTGTGTGTGTGTGTGTGTGATGGATCAACCCGTAACCTCGAGTATGGATACACTCATGAGTTTGAGGGAGGGTTCCAGGATCACACAGTGTTGGGACATCCCTGTCCTGTGGGCAGGGGCATGGCTTTGATATGAGGGTCTGGGCCTGCTCTCTTGGCAGTGTTTGCCTTCTCCAGAAGCTATGCTTTCCTGCTGATCGCCAGGTCCCTGCAGGGAATTGGCTCCTCTTGCTCATCAGTGGCTGGTAGGCATGAAGACGTCAGTGAGTGGGGACCCCGGCTGGGCACTCATGTGGACTGATACAGGGACTGGAAGTAGACGGGTGGCGGGTATGGGAGGTGGGAGGGAGCTTTTTGCAGATTGTGCTCACCTTCCTGTTGGATTCTGCTTAGCCTCGTATTTCAGTTATTTCATTGGCTCAGGAAGATAGCCTGCCTGGGGTCGGGAGGAGGACACCATGGATGATGTTCTTGGTGCTCCTCAGTGCATGGGCACTAACTGGATCTTCTGTTTAGGGATGGGCATGCTGGCCAGCGTGTACACAGATGATGAAGAGAGGGGTAACGCCATGGGGATTGCTTTGGGCGGCCTGGCCATGGGGGTCTTAGGTATGTACTAGCCACTGTGCAGGTGAGACCTGTTTGGCATTGGGTTACAGTGGTCCTTGCCCATTAGTCCTGGCCACACTGAGCCCATGTCCACATTCCTGTGAACAGACATCCAGCTCTCCTCTTTGTGTGTGTGTGTGTGTGTGTGTGTGTGTGTATGTGTGTGTGTGTGGTTTTTTTTTTTTTTTTTTATCCCCATGAAGCCTTTGAGAAATGGTGAACAGAGTTCCCTAAAGGGAGGATCTGGCCTCCAAACTTCCTAGGCTCCCTGGCCTCTGTCTCCAAACATTTTGGGCTGCAATGTAAAACACAGGATTAGGTAGAATGGTCTGTCAGATCCCTTACTCTAAAAATCCTGAGTTATAATCTGAGACAAACTTCTAGCCTTCTGTATCTGCCATGACACCTGTCCGTCCTGGTTGACATCCCAGGCCAGGGGACAGGCACTTTACCTGAAGGAGACTTGGGCTATTTCCCCATCTTTCACTTTTTTTTTTTTTTTTTTTTTTTTTGTTCTGGAACCATTTGTTCCCATGTCTGCTGGTAGCAAAGAAATGAATCTGTAGCCCCTCCTGTACAGAACACAGCTCTCCGGCTACCCCTTCTGCTTCAGGCCCTTAGTCTTTGAGGATACTTTTCTGTGCTCTTCCCGTTTCTTAGTTGAAAACATTCCTCAGCATGCTATTAAGCTGAATGTAAGCTAGGCACCCCAGATCTTTTAGGGAACAAAGCATAAGAATCAAATACTGGTTCTCCTATGGGGAGAGGCACCCATCTAACATGCCTGTCTTGCGGATCTTTCTCTTCCTGTAGTGGGACCCCCCTTCGGGAGTGTGCTTTATGAGTTTGTGGGGAAGACTGCTCCCTTCCTGGTGCTAGCTGCCTTGGTGCTCTTGGATGGGGGTAAGTGACTATGGCCTTGGCCTCTGTAATGCCATGTGCTCGGGCCATATCTACATTCCAAGAAGGGTCATCTGTGCTTTTCCCTTGTAGCTATTCAGCTCTTTGTGCTCCAGCCATCCCGAGTGCAACCAGAGGTAAGCAGCTGGGAGGTAAGGGCCCAAGGCTGGTCCAGGTAACTCCTTCTAACCCCTGTTTTTGTCTGACAGAGTCAGAAGGGGACACCTCTAACAACCTTGCTGAAGGACCCATACATTCTCATCGCTGCAGGTGGGGGCTCCTGAATTCTTAAAGTTAAGGGTAGTTCTAAGGGGATGGGTAGAAATACATAGTCAGAGACATGGGGTGTCCTGTATGCCCTCTCATTTCTTGCCCTTGTGTTAAAGGCCATCACTACTTGGTCTGAACTTTCTGGAGGGGCTTGCTAACCTCACTTCAGGTGTCTCAGGTGGGTGTTTGCCCTGTAGGAATAGGGACTGAGAACCGAGCCCTGGAAGATATATCTGCTTGCAGATCGAGAAGTCATGACTTTGGACTTGGGGTCTAGAAGAACTAAAAGAAAATTCTGAGTTCTGTGGCTCTGTTCCAAAGGAGGCAGTTCACTTCCCTACTTGGCCTGGGCCTCTTTTCCCAGTGCCTAGATGTAAGGCTGAGAGTAGCAAGTAGCTCTCGTGCCAGGCAGGGAAAGGGCCTGGCTGCTGGTCACCAGGACAAGCCTGCAGTATAGCTCAACCCTGGAAAGGATTTGTCTAAGCAGGGCTCCCAGACTACAGGAAAGCTGTAAAAGTATTGGAGACAACTGGGTCTCATCTTCTGTACGTTTATATTCAGCCCTTTTCGTTGTTCCAAGTTGGGGGCCGCTGATGTAGCTCAATAGATAGAGCTTGCCTACCACACACAAAACCTGGGTTTGTTCCCCAACTGTATAAACTGGGATTGGTGATGCACACCTGTAATCCCAGTATGAGGTCATCCGTGGCTATGTAGGAAAAACCAGCCTAGGCTACATAACACTGTATCTAAAATAAAATAAAATAAAATAAAATAAAACTCAAAGCTCTGGGCTGTTCTTATTGAGTCTTTCGGCTGAGGGATTTAACCAGAGCAGCCCACAGGCTAAGGGCTAGGAAGCTAGTACTTCCCAGTCTCTTCATGCACTAGGCTCTACAGCTACAAGGAACAATCCAGAGCCAAGGTGAGGTAGAAAATAGCAGTGTGTGAGGGTGGGGTCCTAGAGTTGTGACTCCCTGAACTTTGAGCACATATGGGCCAGGCAGTGTAGCCTAGGCCCTTCCTGCTTCTTGGAACCTCGGTGATACGAAGACAATCAAAGAGACACCCAACACTATTAGACCAGCCAATTCCTGTGTTAATGGCGGTGGTGGAGGGAGTTAGGAGTGAGACAAATGGGAAGAGAGTCCAATCGTTCATATGTTCTGCAGTTAAATGTCACCAGGAATGAAGCACGCATGCTGTCATCATCGTGATTGCACAGCTCTCTTTGAATTTGTTCTAGCAAATTGCAGGCTCTACAGAGCCCAGCTCAGGAAGCTCCTAGAATGGTATAGGGCTGTTCTGTGTGTCCTTTTCCTAGAGGGCTCTATATTTACAAAGAGCTTGGTTGGCAGATCGGCTATGAAGACATATGTTCTATATGTGCACGCCTAGAAAAGCACCTGCCCTCAGTATGTTTGTATGCAGTGCACCGTGACACCTTAGGAATCATGAAAAAAAATATCCATCCACTGCACAGTAAAACCCACTTATAAGAGCTTCAGGGTATCCTGTGTTACATGTGGTCTGCTAGTTTCCTGGCTTCTGGCTGCCTCATGCAGCCTTCTTCCGTAGGGAATTGAAATGCCTTTTCTTCATTTGTAAGGGTTTAAGCCAAAAGAGCTTGACGGCTCCCCCCAGTTACAGACTGGATGACTTGGGACTGGTCTTGTATAAAACTAAAGTGACACTCCGTGCCATCCTCTTGGCCTTCTGTTTAGCTTTTGTCTTATGGGAGTGGGTCTCTGAGCTGGGGCACATGGGGCCTGCATTTCAAGTGACCACAGACACTCAGTATGAAGGCACAAGCACAATAACACTTCTCCTCCTACACAGGCTCCATCTGCTTTGCAAACATGGGGATAGCCATGCTGGAGCCCGCCCTGCCCATCTGGATGATGGAGACCATGTGTTCCCGAAAGTGGCAGTTGGGTAAGAACTAGGGTGGGTCCCATCTGAGTGTCTGCTTCGCAAAACCACCACAGCAAGGTGATGAAGTGACCACTTCTGTTTGCCTCTTTGTGGAGTCCATGCCTGAAGTGGACTTGGAGTCAATTTCAGCTCCAGGTTTCCTTCCTTCCTTCCTTCCTTCCTTCCTTCCTTCCTTCCTTCCTTCCTTCCTTCCTTCTTTCCTTCCCTTTCTTCCCTTTCTTCCCTTCCTTCCTTCCTTCCTTCCTTCCTTCCTTCCTTCTTTCTTTCTTTCTTTCTTTCTTTCTTTCTTTCTTTCTTTCTTTCTTTCTTTCTTTCTTTCTATCATTCCTGATAGACGCTTCAAGTGAAAGGGGAAAGTACAATTAGATATTGAAGAGGGGGAGAAAATACATTAAGCTTGTTACAAGGCGTTTGTGAGAATAGTTATGTTTCATTGTTATTGTTCATTGTTATTGATTGAAACAATATTCATTGTTATATTCATATGTTTCAATTGTTATTGTTAGCCTCTTAGTGTCTGATTTATAAACTATACATTACCATAGGTACACATATATAGAATTTGGTAATATCTCCAACCTCAAGCATCTTGTAATGTATCTTCTACAGTTACTAGGAGACTTGCACTGACATTCTTCAGTGGGCTGGCATTTATTATTGATATTTCTGTGACTGTGGATATTGCCCCCAAGCTGACCTCTGTGTTGAACCATGATCAATTATCTTTTTTCCTTGAGTTAGTCATTGCCTTGTCTTTCTCTTTTCTCAGTTTTCTGTGTTGCATTTATGAACATATTCCTTCGGTCTCTGGCAGAGGTGAATGACGTTCCCGGTACGCTCATGTCTACCATCTGAACTGAGCTTTCTGTGGATTTACTCAGTGTGGACATTTGTCCTAACTCTCCAGTCTAAACATGGCACAGTCCAGGTCACATGGGGACTTTCCTCATCATCATCTGGGCATCTTCTGTGACCCTTTTTCTTTTCCCTTATTGCCCATGCAGGTATTTGAACACATGTGTGCATGTGAAGGCAAGAGGTAATGCCATGGAGATAAAGCTTCTTACTGAGCTCATCTCATCAGTTAGGCTGGCTCCACCTCCCCAGTGTTAGCATTACAGGTGTAGTCCACCATCCCCAGCTTCATGTGAATCCTGGTGACTGAATTCAGCCCCTCTTGGTGCTTGTGCACCAAGCACCCTATGGCTTGATCCACGAGCCCATCCCGTGATACGTATTTTCAAGCAGTCCCTATTGAAGGGTGCAGTGGTTCATTTTGCCACTGATCTGTATCACAAAATGTGTATGCCTCTCCCTCATGTTTAGACAGATAATCTGTTGAGCACCTTCCCAAGGTCAAGCTACTGTTTTCATACCTGGTAGGTGTTTTTTTTCCCCCAGTAACATAGGTACTAGAATAAAATAGGTAAGAATGGAGCCTCTTTTCATATAATTTTTAGTGTGTGTGAGAGATAGAGAGACAGAGACAGACACAGAGACAGAGACAGATTTCTCACTATGTAACCCAAGCCGGCCTCAAATTCTTGATCCTCGTGCCTCCTGCTGAGTACCAGGATCACGATTGTGTACCACACTTGGCTAGTGTGAAATTCCAGCTGTTATTCCCTATTAATTTTTGTATTGAATTGTTTACCCTTTTTCTTACTGATTAAGTGTTCATTGTATATCTCTTATGAGAAACTTTGCAAATTGTGCCCCCATTTTTCTGTATCCTTTTACTTTATGGATGATGCTTCATCTCTCAGAACATTTTTTTTATTTATTGGATATTATATTTATATATCAGATTTTATCCCCTTTCACCATTCCCCCCACCACCCAGGAACCTCCTATCCCATCCCCCCTCCTCCTGCTTCTATGAGGATGTGCCCCCACCTACCCACCTACTCCCACCTCCCTAATCTCGAATTCTGCCCCCCCCCCACTCAGTGTTCAGCCTTCATAGAACCAAGGATCTCCTCTCCCACCTATGCCCAACAAGGCCATCCTCCCCTACATATACAGATGGAGCCATGGGTCCCTCCCTATGTGCTCCCAGGCTGGTGGTTTAGACCCTGTGGAGCTCTGGTTGGTTGGTATTGTTGCTCTCCTCATGGCGCCACAAACCCTTTCTGCTCCTTCAGTCTTCTCTCTAACTTCTCCATTGGGAAACCCTTGATCAGATCAGTGGTTAGCTGTGATCATCTGCCTCTGAATATGTCAGACTCTAGCAGACCTCTAAGGAGACAGCTATATCAGGTTCTTGTCAGTATGCACTTCCTGATATCCACATCAGCATCTACCTTTGGTGACTGTACATGGGATGGATACCCAGGTGGAATGGTCTCCAGATGGCCCCTCCTGCAGTTTCTGTCCCACACTTTGTCTCCATATTTGCTTCCTTGAATATTTTGTTACTCCTTCTAAGTAGGACCGAGGCATCCACACTTGGTCTTCCTTTTTCACGAGCTTCATGTGGTCTGTGAGTTGAATCTTGGCTATTTAAAATGATGCTTGTCAGATGTCATTGTCTAGCTCAGAAAGGTGGTTTCTTTGCCAAGATCATTTAGAAATTAAATAGCCAGTTTTCCTTTAACGAATTTATGGTTTTTTTCCCCTTAGAATGTTAAGTTTGCATGGAATTAATTTTGCTCTAATTTTTAGATGGAGATGTGATTTTTTTTTTAAAATTTTTTTCTATGTGGCCAGCCATCATCCCAGGGTCACGTCTCCAGAGGTATCTCTCCATTTCTCTCTGAATGGCCATGTGCTCTTAGCCCCATTTCTGAATTCTCTCTTCTCTTTCACAGATCTGCCATTGTCCCTGTGTCACAACCCCCCTCTCGAATCACTGTAGCTTTAGAGTGTTCTGGAAAGCTAGTCCTTGTACATATACAGTTTGTTTAACAATGTATTATCTGTCTTAGAGATTTATTTTCATAGTTCCCCAAACTCACATGGATAACCTCATATGGAGATGCTTAGTTCTGATTTCATTATACTGACTCTGCGTGTGTGGATGCACATGAGCTTGTGTGCACACATGCATGTGCACGTGCACACAAGAAAGCACACGCACACTCCATAGTGCACTTGAGAAGATTAGAGGACAACTTGCCACCTTCCACCATGTAGGTCTTACGTACGGGATCAAACTTGGGTTACCAGGCTTGGCAGCATGTGCCTTTAGCCACTGAGCCATCTCCCCAGTACTTGGTTCTGACTTCAGTGGGCATTTTCAGTGTCCCCAGCCTTTCTTCAGGTACCTTTACTGCCTGTCAGACATCCATCCCTCAACCCAACCCTTACCCTTGTTTTGCTTGCCTGAGAACACTTATTTCAACAAAGTACCAGCCCCTTCAGGTTCTGTACTGACTGCTTGTGTCTGTCCATCAAGCAGTCTCTAAAAGTCTTCAAACAACCCAAGGTGGGGTAAGAGTAGGGAGGGACTCCTAGCAGGTGGGAGGTTTCTTTTGTGGGAAGACAACCTGGATTCTGCTCGTGAAAATGGTTGCATAGCCTTGTGAATATACTGAAAACCACCCAACTGGGAACATGAGACACAGATAACACATGTTTTTAGTGAAGGAAGGATTCTTGGAGCTAAACTAAGGGTGTTTCTTACATAGAAACTTATGTTCTGACCTTCCTGGTCAGGACAGAAGAGGAAGTTCAGGGGAGCTTTCAGGCTCCTGGAGAAAGCCGCTAGTAGGTATTCTTTTACTCACTCTGAGTGAACAGGCAAAAGATGATGACACTCCTGCCTTGTGTGGAGAATACAGCTGACCCTTTTGGAAGGTTCTGGTTTCTTCTTTTTGGCACCCTGTTCTCAGGACCATTAGTTCTCTTGGGGATTGCATGGTTTGGTTGCACACCATGCATTTCCTTCCTTTCTCAGCCGGGAAGTTTTCTGACGTTGCCTGTGTCTCCACTTATCTGGCTTATGACCCTAATTGAATGTGTCCTGGCCATGTGCTGGGCACTCAGGCTGCTCTGCTCATGTCCTCTCCAGACAGAGCCCGGGGCTTTCTTTTTAAAATGTCTTTAAGGTCAGCCAGGAGCCCCAGGGCCAATGAGATAGAGCTCCTGTCCCCTTGATGTCAGTGGAAGATCATTTCCTGCAGGCTTGTCATTTGCCTAGTGTTTAGCTGACACACACTGTACATTTCTGCCTGAGGCTCTGCCTGCCATTCATGTCAAAGGTAGGTTTGTCTGTCTGGAGGGAATTTAATTTTACCTCTTGCCTTACTTCAGTGTGAGAGGAGAGATCTCTATAGCTCCTGCAACCACCAGGACCTCGAACAAACGTACCATGGATGAATAGTGTACAGGATATTTTATCTGGAGCCAGTGGCCCTTGTCCTGTGCTGCCTGAGAAGTCTGGCCTCTGGTGGCCAAAGATTTGTGCTATTTTCCTGTCATCTTTGGAGAAAGACTGTGTCTTAGTTAGGGTTTCATTGCTGTGAAGGGACACCATGACCAAGGTAATTCATTTAATAAATAAAGGAAACATTTAATAGGGATTGGCTTATAGTTTCAGTGGGTCGGTCCATTATCATCATAGCAGGAAGCATGGCAGCACTCGGCAGGCATGGTGCTGGAGGAGCTGAGAGTGCTATATCTTGATCTGAAGGCAACCAGGAAAGACTACATATTCCGCACTGGGTGGAGCTTAAGCACAGGACCTCAAAGTCCACCCCTACAGTGACATGCTTCCTCCAACAAGGCCAACAACATACCTACTCCAAAGAGGCCACACCTCCAAAAGTGCCACTCCCTGGGCCAAGTATATTCAAACCACCGTAGACTGGAAGTCAGAGCCAAGCAGTCTTATCAGCTATGTGAGTGACATGAGATCGCTTTCATGAAAAAGCATTGACTGTCGCTTTAGGGAATGAAGATCCTTCTGTTCCAGAGGCATTGGTTTGAATCTGTTCCCAGCACCTCCTCTATCATATGTTGATATGGTGTTGAGTTGGAGCTGTTGAGGAATCTGTCTGTTGGGTCCTTTTCATATCAAATTCAAAGGCAAATGATTCTCTTTGACAGCCTGGTGCTTAGGGACAGAGTTCAGGGTGAGGCCTGTAACTCCTCAAAGGGAAACAGGCTCTGATTAACAGTCTCAGAAAAGACTGGAGCCAAACTCTTCTTGTTGGTTATTCTGGAATGTCTTTTTTTAAATATGATGTGATGATACAAAAGGAAGGGAGGGACATACGTTTGCCAGGCAGGGAGGCCATCCTATCCTAGTCAGTTGTGACTTTATAGGACATCCTGTGCTAGCCTGGTAAAAAGATATGGAACACATGGGTTGCTGACTGCCAGTGGTTTTCAGATGCCAGGACTTGAGCCAGCTGGCTTCTCTTGGGTCAGGGCAACAAGGGCCTACTGTCTCACTCTAGTTCTAGGATCAGCCATTAGAAACAATCAGACAAGGATCACCTAAGGCCCAGAAGAATCTCATTCACTGCTACTGGCTCCTCAGGCCAAGTGTCCAGCATCAACTTTCTTGGTCCCTCATGATAGCACAAGCCTTGTCCTGTTTGGCTGCTACTGGCTGAGGTGGGCTGGTCCCTGTGGTAGATTTTCTGGTGTGATGGGAGATAGGAGCATATGAGGATTTCTGTCAGAGTGATGTGCATGACACTGAATGCTGTGTATAGGCAAGGTGAAACTAATACTTTTCACTCAGGTGAGGAGACTCTATAATGAATTATTGTCATCTTTACTGATAGAAATTTGTGAGGTGTAAAGCCAGCTGCCACCTGTGACATCTCTGTGGAAACCCTGTTTTTGAGGAACAATGGTCTCTCCAGACACCTAGAGCAGACCAGTCTTTAACTGAGCTGTTCCTTCCTTTGCCTTTGGAGTGTTGGGATTACAGGCATTCGATAACACATCCACCTAGAACCCTTTTCTTTTGATGGTCATCCATGCTTTGGGGCACCTCAGGCCTGCCACAGTGGAGCTTGGCTATGGGGAAACTGAGGTGGGTCCTGCTTGCTGGGTACTTATTGTACGTAGTGTGGAGAAGGCCAGCAGGTCAGGGCAGAGATGGGGACATGGGATTTTCATGGAGCCATGTCACTGAAATCAGTCTGGAAAAGCTGTTCTCAGCCATATGATACGATGTGTCATCCAAAAGCTGTTCTCAGCCATATGATACAATGTGTCATCCAAGCCTCACATCCACTCAGAGTGTATAGAATTAAAGCAATGGCTTTTCAAGGTGCTTTAAAAGGGTTTGAACCTTGCTACATTTAGCTAGCAAGTTTTAAATTCAAGTAAACACCTCGTTTCATGCATTTTAATCTGGTGCATTTTTATTTGAAAATCATGATGAAATTTGCCAATGTAGAGGTCTTGCTCCCATGGTAAACAAGGTCACCAAGTTTCTCAGTCTTGTGTGAGACTGGCACAATCTTTCAAGTTGAGAAGGTAAGGCTGCTCACTGGCTTTTGAGGAGTCCATGTATGTCCCACTTAGGTTTTTCAATGGAGACAGGTTATATCAGAATCCTTGGATCCTCGATGGGTCCTCTGAGCTATCTTCTTTGGCTAGTGCCATCAAGGGCTGTCTGTGGGCCAAGGTCAAGTGGATTATTTGGTTGACTGGTACAATCAGCAATAATAAATAAACATGTGAAGAAAGTTTTGGTTTTGCTCTTTAACAGTTAACATTTCATCTTAAAGAAATCTTACTCAAAAATTTCGTGCAGAAATCTGTTTCCCTCTTTTCTACAGAATATCTCCTCTAACATGGGGACTGCAGTCCTTCAGGGCAGTGATGTTAGGTGGCAGCTACCTTACCATATGGGATCTGGTCCTCGGTTCCCATAGAACCTTTCAGCTTTGTTTCTCTGACTGTGAGGTCATACATCAGTGGCTGTTTGTCCTGCTGCTATTTTTCTCACAGTTTGCATTTATATCTCCATGGCCCTTGGTTCTAACTGATCCTGAAGCAAAGTCAACACAATTTCTATTTACAAGTCCGACCTGATCTGCAGTGTGGGCCAGGATTTAATACTGTCTGCTTGGAGAATATGACCAGCTGCACGTTCAGGGCTCTCGGAACAGTATCTTATGTTCTCAGCAAGCCACGTTACAAATCGAACACCATCTGATTCTTTCCTCCAACAACACCATGGTGACAGGACCCATGTTGTCCTTCTTTACTGGAGGCTGGTGTTGTACTGGGTACACGGCTGTCAGCAAATGTTTGCTAGATCAGATTATACTGAATGACTGTTTGGCCTCCTGCATATTGCTAGGTGTGATAGAAACAATCCTAGTTCTGGCATGATTGTTTTGTGTTTTGATCATAGAATCCATTAACCTGAAATTCCTATTATGTTTAGAGGATCAGGGTTCTGACAGCTTCTTCCACAGTGAGAGCATAGTGTCTCATTCTTAAAAAGACATAACCATGCTTGCCTATTCCAGCACTTGTTGACCATCCACCATGCATAGCTGCATACACGGAGATGCTGAGAACAACGTGGTTCTTAATACTTAAAAGCAAAGCTTGGAATTAAAAGTCTAGTATATCTCATTTCAAGGAAGAAAATGACTGAATTATAAAATTGAAATATAGTCTCTTGTTAAGAGATCATCCCAGTGACAGGGAGTGGAGTTTAGGCAGATCCTCTGGTACACATATAGCCTGCTTTGATGGGCCTTTTATTCAGTGCTGGCCATGTTCAAGCAACTTCTGTCCTTGCCAGCTGAAAATGGCTTCTACTGCATTGTCTCCTCTTGGAGAGACATTAATTCTTGGACATGAAGTATCTGTCAGTCATAGTTTTACCATGAAAAATGAGCAAGTAGGTTTTTTTTTTTTTAAAGATAGAAAGATGTTCACAGTTAATTGAGATATGCAGGGTGTGTAGCAGTAGGTGTAATAGAGTCCTCTTGTGTGACAGAGTCTTGTGTGCACATATACAATGTGTGTGTAAACTTACAAGGAAAAGTAACTGCAGGCTTTGAATAGTTCCAATGGCTTTCTTCCTTTTGGTCCCAGTTTCCCCTAATTCTTTCTTGCAATGGCAGCGCTGTGTGTCATTGCAGAAGTGATGAGGACATATATGTAAATGACCAGACCATATGGGTGGCCATCTCTAGGCTCCCATGGCTGGGGATTATCTCACTAGGTCCACGTGTAATGCCGCCATCAGACTCAGATGGAAGTGAGATGCAGCCACTGATAGAGAAATGGTTTCCATTTCTGAAGCATCCAGGCAGCTTTCTGGGATGGATAAGCCATGTGGGGCACAGACTGAAACCGGATATTAGCTGTTCGGGTGCAGGCCCCAGACTTCCTTTCATCTTCTTGAATCAGCACCGTGATGTCTGTGATTATTAGTTTTTTCTGGCATGTGACTCCCACAGCACTGATAAGGTGTCCCTTTCATAAATCCACAGGCATTGCTTTCCTGCCAGCGAGCATCTCTTATCTCATTGGAACCAATATTTTTGGGATACTTGCACACAAAATGGGAAGGTAAGATTAAATAAAAGCATTCACTTATTATGAGAATGAAGTGCTTCTTTGAAGAAATTCAGTGTTTCTGTCTTAGCTGTTACAAGTAACTGTTGTGATTTTCATTGAAGATGTGTTTTGGAAAACATGATGTAAGTGTTCATTTATTGAGGAGGCTTTTCTTTGACAGGTGGCTGTGCGCTCTTCTGGGAATGGTAATTGTTGGAATCAGCATTTTATGTGTGAGTAAAAGATTGCACCTGACAGGCGGTTGCGGGGTGGGGGTGTGTGGGAGCGTGTGGGACTGAAGCTCTTGTCTTGGGTGAGACTCACCAGGCCACGTTTTACAGCAGTTTGAGTTTCTTAATATTTGGTTTTATTGTGTCCTTTATTTTACTCCAGTTTTAAAAAGTCATTTTAAACATTTCTGGAAAGACTCCAGTGAGTATATTATTTAATTTTAGGTCAGATGCTATTTATGTTGTTTTATTATGTAGTTTACCAAGTTATTTTATTATCTTATTTTTTTTAAGTTTTATTTTTAAATTTTTTTCTTAAGGCCTCATTGTGTAACACGGCCTGACCTAGAACTCATAGCAATTCTCTTTGCCTCATTCTTACAAGTGCTGAGACTTACAGGCATGGACGATGAAACATTTACAGTGTCTTAAATACTTAATGGCAACTACCCCGAAAAACAGCATGATGTTACCCCAGAATAAACATCATTTAGTGACCAACGTCTCCTCAATATGGCTGTCAAAGCTGAGGGCGGATGAGGCAGTCTTTGTGGGGAGCCATTTAATAACTTCTCACAGTAGCCAGTTTTCATTTCAGGCTTTAACATACATTTATTTCCGGTTTGTCCTAGACATCTCATGCATGGTATGCAAGTACTTGCCACTGAACTACACCCTCAGTCTAGGCTTTGGCTTTTAAAGATTAGGGTCGTAACTCCCTTCCTTTCTCTGCTCCCACTTCTTTCAAAAAGCAACAGGTCCTTTAGGCCCAGATAAAAGATATTTTAAGGCTTTCCCCAGGATGATTTATTAGAGTCTGCATCTTTTATTTTAGCACATTAACTTCCTCTTACAGATTCCTTTTGCAAAAAATATCTACGGACTCATCGCTCCCAACTTTGGAGTTGGCTTTGCAATTGGTAAGTCACTCGGGCCTCGGGCCTCAATCTGGAACTGCCCTCTCTCTAGTGGAGATTCTCTTCGTGAAGAGTGAACAGATGATAGATAGGTACAGAGCCCGGATTTCCAGAAGCTGCCGTGCAGGCTGCCATGAGAATAGCTCAAGAATACTCACTCCATAGTCCCAGTCCATGAAGATGCTTGCTGGAAATCAGGTGGTATTGGCTACACCACTGTGCTCTAGTAAACACACAACTTCCTCCTGTGTAGCACATTTGATTGGGTTCAAACTTGAGAGCAGATCTTCCCAAATGAGACTGGGGACAGACATCCCATGGGTTTTTTTGGTTTGGTTTAGTTTGGCTTTTGGGTTTTGCTTTTGTTATTTATGAGGCTTGATAAAGAACATGCTGGCCGGTAAGGTACCATGCTATGCACTTGTGCCCTGAAGGGGTTTTTACAGGCCAAGGAAAATAAAGCATTAGAGGAAGTCTGTCCTGATGGTATGCTTTTGTTTCTCACGTATAAATCCTGATTAATCATGATAAAAGTAAAGGCCAAATCTATTATACCATATTATGAGGAATTTAGTTTTTGAGTGGTATAGCAGAAAGAATGAGTGGATATTTTCTGACCCTCCAGAGGAGGTTAGGTGGTCTTGACATCTAGCCTGCTTCTGGTTCATACTACTTTTCCATACACTGATCCTTGACTATTCACAGGGATGGTGGACTCCTCCATGATGCCTATCATGGGCTACCTGGTTGACCTGCGCCATGTGTCTGTCTATGGGAGTGTATATGCCATTGCAGATGTGGCCTTTTGTATGGGGTATGCTATCGGTAAGAATGCTGGCTTTTAAGAAAACCTTTGCCTTAACGCAGTACAGATAAAACCTCCTAGAAACACAGAAATCTTTACATTTTCTGGCAATAAGATGTTTGGGGAAAGGGCTGATTTTCTGTTTCCCCAAAGGTCCCTCTGCTGGCGGTGCCATCGCAAAGGCCATTGGCTTTCCTTGGCTCATGACGATTATTGGGATAATTGACATTGTTTTTGCTCCACTCTGCTTTTTCCTTCGAAGTCCACCTGCTAAGGAAGAAAAAATGGTAAGAGAGCCTCCATTTTTTTTTTTTTATCATTTCTGTATGGCCATCTGGATAGTTTCTGCACAGTTCAATCCTAAAATAATTTCTGCTCTTCAATAGAAACCTGCAAACAGAAGCAGCAATATTTCCTTTTTAGTCACTAACACAAGACGGTGACTTCTTTTATTATTATTACTTACACAGCCATTTCTTTCAAGCCTCACGTTAATAAATTTGAAGAATACTTAAGTGTTTTAGTTAGGAGAGATGACAGAGGTTCTGGTTAGTCAACAAAATGATAGACTGGGTATTAGGACTATCTTGTACCTCACTGGTACAAATTGGCATAATTATGCTCTAATTGTATTTTGAGAGAAAAGTTTTATTTTAACAGGAAGGGTGATATGTAGGAGGAGCTAAGGTGGGAGGAGTACCGAGAGGAAGACAAGGAGTAAGGAGAGGAGGAGAAGAAGGAGAGGAGAAGCTAGGTGATGAGAGAGAGAAAGAGGGGGGAGACAGGGAGGCAGATGTTCACATGTCCCCACCAGTCAAAGATACTTGATATATCTAGGTTGGGTATTGGGTTACACTTCTGATTGAGCATTACCAAACTTTTAAAGCCTTCGATTAACATTTTTAAAAAGAATATAAATGCAAAAAGTAAAAGGGGGCATGGGATAGGGGTTTTCTGGGGGGGGGGAATGGGGAAAGGGGATGGCATCTGAAGTGTAAATAAAATATCCAATAAAAATAAATAAATAAATAAATAAAAATTAAAAAATAAATTTGAAGAATAAAATTATTCTTGTACATAGATTGTACAAATCTTGTCAATCAAAGAGAACCCTGGAATACTTCAACCTAATTGTCTATGGTTCTGGAAAGTCGTCCTGACTCCCAGCATATGGTGCCAGTTACTTCTATCCTTACATTGTTCAGTGATAGTTGCTGTCCTGGTCCCACAGACATAAGAGTCTGGAAATACTTTCAAGAGTATTTACGAAAGATCATATTTACACCCTGGGGCACACATGTGAGCAAATGAAACTATTTTCATGACTAGAAACACAGTCACAAGCAAGTTATAAAGAACACAGTATTTTGTTTTGAATGAGTTCAAATTGTTGGCTCTAAATTTGAAACGAGAGCTGTGCCGGGCAGTGGTGGGGCATGCCTTTAATCTCAGCACTTGGGAGGCAGAGGCAGGCGGATTTCTGAGTTCGAGGCCAGCCTGGTCTACAGAGTGAGTTCCAGGACAGCCAGGGCTACACAGAGAAACCCTGTCTCGAAAACCAAAGAAAGAAAAAAAGAAAGAAAGAAAGAAAGAAAGAAAGAAAGAAAGAAAGAAAAGAAAGAAAAGAAAGAAGGAAGGAAGGAAGGAAGGAAGGAAGGAAGGAAGAAAGAAAGTGAATTTAAAGACAGAACCAAAATTTAGAACTTACAACTTACGTTTGTCTGAGGCATTTTACATTCACCTATACATTTACTGTAATTTAGAAACACATTGATCTCTGGTCACTGACTTTGTGCCCTGAACTATACAGAATAATGACTAGAGACTTGAGAGTTTTTCATGGCTGGGCTCCTAGGAAAGGAGGCAGGTGTCTTGGAGGTCCTTTGGTGGGAGCACTGCACCTTCCTTCTCTTATTTCCTGCTTCAGACTGGTTGTGTGCATCACTGCTGCACTACTGTTTGGCTTGTCCTGAGCTCATATCCTTCAGAGGCACATAGAAGATTCTCAGCACAGCACTCGAAAGCTGTCCTTCTGTAGCCATATTATCAATAATTTGATTAAGGCTGAATGAAGGTTATTCCCAAACCTTTTTTGACCAAAGAAATTGAATTACCAGTAAATGTTTCTGTCACCCAGGAGACCATTATAGACTCTTAGGGACGGTGAGAGGCCTGGCATGGGCCTGGGGGCAGCTATACTGGCTCCCCACAGAGGACTATGCAATTCTCAGTTTTCTCCATTGCACTAGGAAGTGATAATACTTCACAGGAGTACTGTGAGAGTTAAAAGAGAGTCTAAGCAGTAACCCAGTAAATGAGTTAGTCACCCACACATCCTTCCTGCTTTATCTAAAGTACTGGACTATTCTATCCACCCAGTAGTCCCCAAGCATCTTCACTCTTTAAGGTAAGAGATTCCTTTTGCTAACAAGACTCTGTTGGGTGGGTATTGCTCTCCAAAACAACAGATGTTAGTGGCTATTGTGTTATGTATCTGCTGGTTAGTAGCATTGAGTAGTAGAGGAATGGTGGAGGTAGGAGCTGTCTAGTCAGCTGCCACAGTGTTTTGAAAAATGATGGTAGAAAACCAGTCTTTTTTCTTCATGTTAGCCACTGCTTTAGTTCATTAAAACACGAAACAAAAAGATAAGGAAGTGGAGGAAACAACCCTGGAAGGCAAAGAATGACAGGTTTCCAGAAAGTCACTTTACTATAAAATGTCATGATCCTTAAACAGTGTCTGCTGAGATAAATTAGTAAATCTTGAGATGTGCATTTCTCTGTCTATAATGGATGCCCATAACTAGAGAAATGTCATTTAACTGGCACATTGGTGACATTCGAGGTGGCGCCCAGCAGCTGATGCCTGTTTACTGTGCCAGCAGAGCAGAGATGTGGGTGGAAGCAGATAGCCTCTAATCCTAAAGGTGCACATGGCAGGATGTGTGCCATAAGGAAGAATTATCACACACGTGAGAGACCCCAGAAGAGCACGTAAGTGCCGAGGTGGAGCCTTCATCAGCAACCATATGTAGAAGACAGGAGGGGCAGCAAAGAATTCCTTCATTAAGTCATTCCTGATGACAGGGTCTTCACCCCGCTGCTGTGTGAAGGAGGATAGCCTATTTTTTTTAGATTGTAAGTCACAGCTGGCTGTGAACTGCATGTGAGCACTACAGTGTTTCTTCCAGTCTGATTTCTTTTTAAAATGTTGCTGATGAAGGCAAAGGAAACACTCTTAGTGTAAGGCATATCGACACTGCCATTTGAGAAAAACACTGGTCCCTAAGACAATGACACAGCACCCTCGCCTCTTAAAACAGCCAGGTGAGGACAGAAAAATTCTAATTTAGGTTTTAATTTTTTAAAGGTTTAAATAATGTATTTTTTAAAGCTAGGGCATGCCTTTTGGTCTTACTCTTTTGAGTTTCTGTTGCCAAGGCAAGAAAGGTGATCTGTGGATAGCAGACTCCTGTAAGTACTGCTATATAAAGTCCTTCTAGCTTAGACACCAGTTCAGTGATGAAATAGTTCAATAGAAAAAAGTACTTGCCACAAGAGGTGCCACGTTCAGAACCCCAGCACCCATGTAAACATCAAGCAGATGTGGTGGTCGACCTATAATCTCAGCAAGGAAGGAAGAGACAGAGGATCCCTGGAGTAAGCTGGCTGGCTATATTAGCCAAACGGGCAAGCTCTGCGTTCAAGTGAGAGATCCTTCCTCGATTATATAAAGTATCAGTCAACCTCAGCCTGTACATGTACACACATGCACATGCATTCATACACATGTGCATGTACATCACACATAAAACACATTTTAAAAGGACTCTTATTCTTGGGTGCTGTGGGCTGGGTAAAGATGGAGCAGCTGGTGACAGATGAGAATACACCTGAGGTGTACATTAATAATCTATTTGGAGACACCTGTCCCTTTTCTGGGTATTTACATAGTGGATTGCTGTTTTTGATGTTTTTTTTTTTCTAGTTATGTTAAAAAAAAAAGACTGAGCCTTTCTACTAGGATGCATGTCTTCTCACATCTGAGATTGTTGAGCCTACTCTCTATGTGCATTTACTGTCTCACAAACTCAGCACTGATTTATTTACTTACTTACTTACTTTTTGACTTCATTTGATGTTTTTTTTTTTTTTTTTTCTACCTTGGAGACCTCAGCTTTGCTCTGTGTACAGTGATGGGAGCTAGGTATTTAGCAGGGGACTGGCTGTGACTTTGGTGCCAGTCCCTCCTCTTTCCAGTTCTGCTCTACAGCCATATATAGAATGCTAGCATAAACTTCCTGCCTGCTTCATGAGCCACTGGGTACTTGTCTTCCATGCACTTGCCTTACCTGCTCAGTGCTGTGTGCCTCTCTTTTCATGACACACCATCTGGCTTACTTAACCATCTATAACTTTATTTAAGTAAAACCACCACCTACTAAAGTTTTTGGGAGAGGATATATATTCATGGGAGAAAGATATCTGAAACATATAGGCTGTCAACTGTATTTAAGAATTCTAATCATTTATGTCTTCACGATAGAGATGATCAGTAGACATGAACTCTGTAGTGCAGGGTTCTATGAGCCCTTGCAAAAAGTGTGCTTGTTCAATTGCCCATACACGTAGGGACAATATTGAGTGTTGCTCTTCACGGTCTGTCCATCTTGAGTCTCCTGCTGGCCTAGAGCTTAACAAGTTGGCAAATCTGGCTGGCCAGCAAGCCTGAATCTATCTGTTTCACCTCACCAGTGCAGGAATAACAAGCGTATACCACCACACCTGAGTTTTGAAAATGTGTTTTTTGCTTGCAAGGCAAACATTTTTTTTTTTTTTTAACCATTATGCTATCTCCCTAATCCCAGTGTAGCTTTTAAAGACAGGGTCTTACTGTGTAGATCAGACTAGCCTCAAACTCTTGAGATGTATCTGCCTCTCGCTCCTGAGTGCTGAAATGAAAGGTATGCACTATCATGCCCAACAACTCTCAGAACAGTTTTTATTGAGTCCACATTCTATGTCCAGTCCAGCAGTTAAATTAGCTATAGAAGTGTAATGGTGGAAGGATGGAGAGATGAAGGTGGTTGTGAATAAGGCAATGACCACTCCTCAAAGTGGCCTTGCTGCCTGTGGGCCAAGTACAGGTCAAGGCTCATGTCTGCTCCTGGCTTTGGTGGTGCTTTCCAACTTCTGTCTCCATTGCCTCCTAATATGAACTCTGGTAGCTGTGTTTAGTGTGTTTTGCCAACTGCTCTCCATAATCTATGATTTGCTTAGTCAAACCTGTCTTCTTCAAACCTTTCCATCTTTCAGGGTTCACCTAAGCTCTCATTTCATCTGCAGACTTTTGCTAACCCTTAACCTCAACTGAGTCTTCCACCTGTGGCCCTGCGGGGACATGACCATAACTTTGGAGTCAAAACTTGCTGGTGTAGGGACTTTCAGGATAAGATCATATACATAGCACATGCCCCAGAAATCCATGTCAGTTGAAGGCTGCTATAGTCTTATGTAATTTATTGCAACTAAGGCAGTATTTCTGGAAGTTGCTGATACCATTGTCACTGTGAAGGTAGGAACCTGGGATTTCATTTTTAAACTGCTCTACTCTACTCCTTAGCCCATCTCCCCGGTGTTCTCTGAACACATTTCCTTAAGAATCACTAATCTGGGGAGATTACCTTTAGCTACCAATGGCTAAATCTTTGTGTAACACAGGGAGAATGGCTCAAGTGTATAATCTGTTGCTTTAGCTATTTTAATAATCAAACCCTTTAAGTACAACTATCGATTCGCTCAGTAGGCAGCATAATTGGAAAGGGAGTTTGAAGCTGGCAGTTTGAGATGACAGCCTGACTTGGGTCACAGAGTCCTTATCTTGCGTCACACAGCAAATCATTTGAGAATCTCTTGGAAAATGATAAAAGGGTTGAGCATGGAGTGAGTCTTATCACATCTGGAGGACAAGAGCTGAGGATAACTAGCAGACATCAAGACAGACTGCCACAGGCAGTACCAGAACATTTTAATCTGCTCAGATTTGCAGACTGCACAGAAAGAAAGAAAGAAAGAAAGAAAGAAAGAAAGAAAGAAAGAAAGAAAGAAAGAAAAAAAAACTTGCTAGGAATGGTTCCTATGAAGGAGGGAAACTGCCCAGACATACCTGATTCATTTGGCTTGCACATGCCTTCCACCGCACTTCTCCAGCTACTATGAGATGTGCAAAAAAATGTGGTCTGTCCTGAGGCTGCCTGGACTTCTTCCTCTGCACGATGGCTACACTGTTGCTCTCAGTACTTGTCAGTTTTGGCTCTGTAGACTCAACCAATATGAATCCAAAACAACCAAAAACAATGATCTGTACTAATTTGTACAGTTCTTTATCACCCCCTAGCTACATTACGTTCAGTATTGTAAGTGATGTAAAGCTGATTTGAAATCTACATGGATATACATTCTATGCAAATAGACTATTCTACATAAAGGACTTAACCATCTGCAGATTTCGATGGTCAGGGTATATATCCCTTGGTCAAGCTCTTTTTTCTTTTTAAATTTTTGTTTCCCTACACATATGTCTGTTAGATTGTCGGGTTCCTTAGAACTGGAGTTACAGACAGTTGTGAGCTGCTATGTGGATATTGGGAATTAAACCTGAGTCCTTTGGAAGGGGAGCCAAAGCTCTTAACCACCAAGCCCGGTCCCTAGCTCTCCTTGATCAAGTTCTTTAAGCCTCTCTACCCATTCTTTCTATTTCCCATCCAGACTCACTGTGAAAGCTAAAGCTTTAGTCTACTTGTAGTCATGTCAGGATGTCAGCTGTATTATCAGATGACTGGTTGGCTAGGAACTGTCAGCAGGAATGACTGCAAGTACTTCTTAAGGATGCTTTGAAAGCATCATTTCTGATCCCTCCCTTCCTTTTGCAGTATACTTAGTTTTGGCTTAATTTTCAGAAATAGAAGAGGGCAGAGGAACTTTATGCACACACCCGTGCTAAAGTAGGATCTAAAGAGAGATGTCTGATCATCACATTTGTGAACAAAGCCCTGGGATGTTTGACCTGGGAAACTAAGAGGCCATGGCAGAATGTGGTCTTAACATATTGTAAAACAGTCTATATAGATGGCTATCACCAGAGCAAGGTCCATGACTGAAACTAATGGAGTATTCACTCCAATTCAGACGTCCCTAAACTTCCAACAAGAGCTCCCTTTAAACATCTTCATGAGGCTCCCTGTTGTGGCATCTATAAAGTTGGATGTAATGAGGTCCACAGCTCCATTCCGCACAGAATTCTCAGGTTAACTTTTCTAAAACCTAACCTACCTAATCACAAAACTCAAGCTCTATTTCCAGCAGGTACAATGAAAACACCCTAGAGGTTTTACTTCTTACCTATTACCTGAAACTTCTCACTGCATGGAGAATGACAGACCTTCAAGGTCAAGACATGGTGATTAATTCGAATGACTGTCTTTAATAGATTATATAGTTTTCGGAATAGTAATCATTAACAACAGTAGGTTAAAACTATCTTATCTTTGTAAAACAAGAAGTTAATGTACTTGCATTTTGTTTCAGGCTATCCTCATGGACCACAACTGCCCCATTAAAACAAAGATGTACACTCAGAATAATGTCCAGTCATATCCCATTGGTGATGATGAAGAATCTGAAAGTGACTGAGCCCGTCTAACGTTGCCAAATGTTTAACTGTGTAGAAGTGTTTCCCGTGAGAAGACTCATGCAGAGCTATCTTAGTCACACCATCCATTGCTGGCAAAGAGTAAAACAACCAAAGGTGATACTTTCTTTTCCATAGTTATGATTGACTGCCAACAGCCTTATAAAGAAAAAGCAGCTTTTCTAGGGGTTTGCATAAATAGTGTTGAAAACTTTATTTTATGTATTTGATTTTAATATTATACAATATATTTTGACGAAATAGATATACTGTAAATGTATAAATATTTGAATCCAAATTAAATATAATTTTTTAACTTAACATTCATCAACACTTGGACAAAAAAATCTTAATATTTTTTCTGAATACTGGTAATGAGTGTTTAAAGCACACATTATGAGACTCTCCAATGAAAAACTAGCAGTCTGAGAAACAGAATCATGTAAGACAGTGCATTATGTAGCAACACTGAATGTGTTATTTAAACTGTAACTAATACCAATGTATTCATGAGTTAAAAGCTAGTCATCTTAAGTGCAGAGGACAAGAAAACTTTATCAACCATCTTTCAGACTTAATCATAAACCTTTCCTGGCATTCGTTTTCTATTATAACCACCCACCTGGAAAGGGATGGTTATAAATGTTTTCTGTGTCATATCATTGGCAGCAGTCAAAGCAAACAAGGGGTAAAAAGTGAATGTTCTGAAAGCAGAGGAAAGAACCCAAATGCTGTGTGTGTGTGTGTGTGTGTGTATATATATGTGTATACACACACACACACACACACACACACACACACACACACACATAGTACATGATGGTCTTATTGGGTGAGAATAAAATTTTATGCACTTTAAATAGTCAAGGTTAAATATGTTATGCTTTATCAAATCCTGTTCATGTTCTGGAAAAGGAAACAAGGCTATCAAGCTGCTATAATGTGAAAAATCAGACTATCACATCTCTCCCTGCTTGCAGGCCATCCAAGTGTTTTTTTTTTTTTTTTTCTAGAGATTTGTTAATTTTGAGTTGCTGTTATTTTTTAGACTCCTGAAAGTTGTTGACATCGATGTAGGAATGCAAAGATGAAAGAATGAAATTGTTCACATCTAACATGATTATGTTAAGAAAGATAATAGAATGGTCAGGACACCTTCCCTTTCTGAAGCAGAAAAATGTATCTACAAATTTCTATGTTACTGTATCATCTTGTGTGTTGGGTAATTTTTCTAAGCATGACAACGCTGATATATCTTTTCAGTGTGCCAGCTAATATTATTAGTGAACACTATAATTGCTTTGTATGAGAGTACAACCTTCTGGAATGCAAACACAGTATGGAATATGTCTCAAATAGTAGCAATTCTGCAGTTCTGTAATCATAAAAAAAAAATGTCAGTTTTGTTAAGTTGAATTTGTTTGTGTGACCTTGGACATTAAGAGAACTTAGGCTAACAACCCCTCAAATCTTATTGGCTATTACACATTCTTCAGAAAAGTGGCAAATATTTTTATGAAGCTTTCTCTGGGACCTTGGTGACCTGAAGTCTGGTGTGTTTAGGGGACAATCGGGTTCCTAAACCATTGCACAGTCACAGGTCTGCAACCTTTTGAGTCATGGCTGCTCTTACATGGCTAAAAGGGCAGGGCTTAACCTTCTCCAGGATGCCCTGTGATGTAATGTGAGCGAGGGCTTGTAGTTGTCCTTGGCAACACTACCATATATAATAATTGATTCCTGTCATTTTTGCTTTGAGGCTTCAGCTTCAGTAAAAACGACCAGCAAAGGCATGCCTGTTACTGCTCTCCAGGGAAAAGGTAAAAAGAAAAATTGCAGAACTATTTGGAAAGGAAAAGATAAGTTGTTTGTGAGGGGAAAGGAAAGACATATGACTAATATCCTGGGTACACGAGACTGAAAATAGTATTTAAAATAAATACTGTGCATGTACCAGAACAAAGAACTTACAGCTCTCTGAAAAAAAATTTCTTTTTAATTTTTAAAGTAGAGGTGGCTTTTGTTTGTACTTGGTAATTCAGACACAAAAATCTTAGTGAGGTAGAAATGAATACTCAACTTCCTTTTGACTGCTAAGTGTATCTGTGCTGGTTGCACTTCAGCTAGATTACTTAATAAATCTTCTTGAACACTGTGCTGTGCCTGCCTGTATTCTTTTATAAACCATTTCATCAACATTGTTGCTGGAATAAAATACATAGACACTGTTTTGGCTGTAGATATTTAATTAAAAAGCATTCTCTGTGTTTGCAGGCATCAGGCAAGTCACTCCAGGGTATGGCAAACCATCCTCTTTGGCTTCTCGCTGCTTCCTTTAAATGAAATATAAGATTTACTATACCCTATCAGTGTGGAAAAACAGTGAGTTGCCCTGGAGTTTAATTCAAATGAATTGTTCTAATCGATGTGAACAGGTAATTGTCTGATGAAGAGGATGGTAATACCTAGCCACGTGACACGATCATTTTGAATGTGATACACATAGTAGTTTCCAGGATTAGGGGGGCCTGCTGGTTTACTCAGACCTTAAGGAACATTAAGGGATCAAAAAGGATGAAGGCAACCCCCCTTTCCACCCTTGTTTGCTTTTTGAGGGGAGGGTAAGGAATGCCATCACTTCAATTTAAAAATTAATACTTTTTCTTTTTTAAAATTGAAGCGATTTCAAAACTTTAAGGGACTTAAAAATTTAAACTCTACTGTCTTACTTATTAGAACCAAAAATGTTTAAAATGTTTTTATAATTTTTTTAAAGGTAGGCTTTACTCTCCAAGTTTTAGGCTGTTCTTAGCATGAGAAAGTACTACACAGTAAGTTCTAATATTATTAAATGAAGTCTGATGCTAAGAAATACAGTACAGCTTGGCATGGTAGTGCATGCCTTTGATCCCAGCACTCCAGAAGACAGGCAGGTAGACTCTGTCTCAAAAAAGCAACACAATAAATAAAAAAGAAATATAGCATATTATGATTGCAAACTAATACTAAAATGTTATTCATTTTGCCTAACCCAGTCATTCAACTTAACAATGAAGAGAGTACACTTTAAATAGTTTAATATTTCTTTTCTGAGACAGGTCTCACTATGAATAATAATCTATTTATTACTATATAGCATTAGAGGAAAATCCATATATGTTTCAAAAGGTAAGGAAGCAACAGTAAGAATCTGAATGTTTTTACATATTTGTTTAGTAAAAGTGGATTGTTAGCTTGTCTGCATGGCCAAATTATACCAGGTAATAATGCCAGAGAAGAACCAATCTCCTGTTTTTAGATGTCATCAACTCCTGTTTTTAGATGTCATCAAATGAAGATATTCTTATTTTTCGTGGTAGTCTTTATTATTATTTTAGCTATTGATAACATAGCATGGCAGCAAGATTACATGAGTAATGTAATATAACACATTCTTAAATTGAAGCCTTATACCTTACTATGCTTGAGGGTATTTGGAGTTCCCAACTGTGATGCCTCTACTGTCTCTCCCAATAGAAAAATATTGCACTACATTAAAGGTATATTTTACAAACATAATTAGCAGCGCTGTTGAGCTTTCCATGATTGTGGGTCTACAGAGATAAATACTTTAAAGCATGAGGAGATTCTTAGAACTAAAGCTTTGCATTATTTCTACAGCTCTTTCAAATGCATCAGTGCAGGAGCATGCTTGGGCACCACTAAAACTTCCATGGTTTGATCCATAAATACACCAGCCACTTACAGCCATACCACCTTCAGGGTAGCAATGGCAAGTTATTGTTTACAAGATGAAACATGGCTATACATTGGGCAGATTGTTTCAAGCGTTAGATGTGGAACACTTTAGCTTCTGGGATTTGTTGTGGAAAGTCCTTCTACTGTGGTGTTCTTTTACACTGTGAGCATGCTTAAATAAATAGTAAAAGAGTGGGAGTGGGGTGGGGTTACACAGATGTAGCCTTGCTATAAACCTGACAAAGGTAGGTCTGTGCCCCAATATTTCACTTAATAAAGGGAGTGAGAATTAGCTATTAAGTTCAAGACTGGAATAACTTTTCTATCCTCAACAATGTTTTCTCATATAAGTAACACCTCTTATTTTTACAGCATTTTACTGTTCAAAGCGCCTTTGCAGTTATACTCCTGTCTTTCTCACAACAGTCCTGTGAGGAAGTGCAAGAACCTTTGGAGCTGCGAAAGCTGCGTGACCCTTTGTGACCTGCCTGTGACTGTACAGCTCACCAAAGAGCTTGACCTGAAACTCCTGCTGGAGTCTGGGCTACAGACTGGGCCAGTCTTATATATTATAATATATTATACTATGCATTTTTCTGCAGCAAAGAGCTATTTCGTATATTTTACATTTTAGTTGGCTTATGTGTTATCATAGTAGTTACCTGTAAAGGGGGGAAACACTTTTCTATTCTATAGGTATAACGAGCTTAAACTTTTAAGATATATCAATAGGGGTCAAGGTCATATATTTCTCAGTTGTTTGTTACCAGCATCCACTAGATGGGCCCAATAGCACAGCAGGCCTTCATTTTTAGCAGACTATGCATACTGTCTATTTTTAGTTTGTTTGTTTTTTTACAATGAATGAAGATGGTCTGAACTACTGAAGTATTCAGAATGACCAACATTCCTTTAAGGCCACAAGACACCAGATGATGTAGTAAACATAGTCTGTGTAATTGCCCTCCATATCATACAAACAAAGCCAGTTATCAATACAGTCATTTTCAGAATAAGTCCTGTAAGATTTTAAATGTCCTTGTACATGCTTTATTTTCTATGGGAGAACCAAAGATGAAAAGTCACCATGAGTGTCCGTAACTTCCACTTGAAAGAAAAGCATCAACATTCAGAAGATACTTCAAAATCCTACTGGTCACTGTTCTTCAGTAATGAAATCCTGTCGTACTCTCTACAACATTCTTGACCAACTGGACTTTGTATTTATTCTCTAGTCACTGCAACCTCTTCTAGTTAATCACTGGAATTTTACTATACTTCAACTGCATAAAAGCTTTAAAGATATCTCAGAAGCATAAGAAGCAAGCAATATATGTAAAAAAAATTAAACTATATAAGCATAACAGATTTAAAGCTGTAGGGTCTGCTTTCATTTACATTTGGCAACAACAAAATAAAATAAAACAAAAATCTCCCCAAGCCCCATATAACAAAAACATCAAGAAAGTACAGCTGACAAATCTCAAACATAGAAGGAAGAAGACTCAAACCTGTTCCCTCCATGATTATTGTTGTCAATTTAGGCATGCAACAAATTTGCTGTTATAACCGTGATGAAAATGAAGGAAAATACTTCAGGAATCTGGACAGAATCTTATTTACCACTAATTAAAAAACCAGGAGGAAAGAAAAAATGACAGTGAAACATTATACATACACAAACACAAAGTTAGCTTACATAATTAGAAAAGGTTAAAAATAAATTAATAAAACCCAATTCCCAGTTTGTAAATCCAAAAAAACCATAGCTATAAGCACAACCCGAAACAACCAATTTGATGAGCTGGTCATGTTTCTGCAGGAAACTACCTTTTCTTTCTTATACAAGCAAGTAACTATAGAAGCAGGCCAAAGTGCATCATGAGAGAACCGAACGTGGCTGTACCCGTGGCACTTCAGATACATCTTGTCCCCAACCATGTGAAAGTTGAAATAGCTTGTTGGTTACACCGACTCAGACGGGCCGAACAAGTCATCGGAGATGTTGCTGAATGGCTGAGAGTCTATCAACTGGCTTATCTCACTATCGAGGTCTTCTTCTGCATCATCTGTGTACTTGTTCATCTTTTTCGAGTGCTGGTCTAAAGACAGGTTTTCTAAGGTTTCAATATCTTCAATGCCTGCTCTGTAGTGGATCATCAAAAGCGTCAGAGCCTGTAGTCTTTCTCCTGATTTAGCCAAAGCAGCAGAAAGAACTGATTTTTTCCTTGTATCATTTGTTTCTTTTTCTTCTCTAACAAGGGAATTATTGTGTTCCAACTCCTGATCAATTTCATTCTGTAGCTTATCCAACATGAACTCTAGCTTCTGGATCCTCTCTTCTGTCGGCAAGCCTCTGTACAGATCACGGCCAATTTCTTTAACTGCAATGAAAACACTGTCATCCAGCCCTCCTTCCTTTCTCATTAATTTTATTCCTGCACTATTTCCTCGTTTGGAAGGGCTGTTTGAACCACAGACCTCTGTGTCACTGCCTTCATTGTCTGACGTGTTGGGTGTGTGTTTTGGTGACGGTTCTACGAGATCCGTTCCTGGTTCAGAAAGGCGAGTTTTAGAGACTTGGCGCAAGTTTAGTAAACGAGAGCTAGTGTTGATGATGTGCCGTGTCAGCCCTGTTGTTTTATTGACTGACTTGTTAGCTTCCATCTCAGCACGAGGAGGAAGGCCCAAGAGTGGGTCCTGTCCTTCCAGCCTGAGGTTTTTCAGGGTCCGGTCTATTCGCCTCTCAGTTGCTCCACAAAGAGGTGTCTCAGCTAGACACTTTTCCTGACATTTTTTATGACAAACATAAGCACAGAACATACACTGGGAAGCAGCTTTTGTCCAAACTTTTTTCTTACAGTAATCACACCAAGTTGGGTTTTGGAACTGAGTATCTTGGAAACTATGTTTATTTTCTGACAAACTCATCTGTCCCACAAAATGTTCCTCTTTAGGGAGCGTAGAAACTTCCTCAACCAAATGGAGTTCTTTTTCTTTCTCTACATTAGGTACTATGTGGTGGTCTGGTTCTCCTTCCTTCAAATACTTAAAATGAATAGTAATGTCACCAAAACAAAATTTGTCATTGAAGCCCTTTTGCATACTCAGATTACGTAGTGCAGTTCTAGTGACCATGGCCTTAGGTGTAGGGGGTTCCAGTCTGAACTTTGAAAGGTATTCCATGTTTGATGTAGCTAGGCATCCTAAAGCCACTTCCTCAAGTTTTAAACTAACATGACCCAAACAGATGAGACCTCCTAACTTGAAAGGATCCCTGCACCACAGTGCAACGTTCAGGTACCTGTGGCAGGCTTCTATGTCAAACATACAGGATGCTCTGGTTCTTGACCACTTTCCTACCTTATTACGATATAGAACCTCTGATGATTCCCACATCTGATGGTCATCTGAAGTGTCCTTAGTAGGAGCAGAACTTTCTGAAGGAAGATCTTTCACTACTTCCTGCTTTGCTGAAGACTGCTTACCTGCTGCCACCTCTTCTCCTTGATCCACACTCTTTACTTGCTTCTCAGCAGGTTTATCTGCAGGAAGAGGAGGGAGCACCACCTTGTCTGGCTTTTCTGGGGCTTCTGGGTCTGCCTGAGCTGAGGTGTCAGTGGGAGGCAGAGGCACTCTCCCCTGTGGTCGTGGGGGCACAGGTGGTTTGAAAGTGGGTCCTTGGGGTTTGGACACTTGTGCTGCTTCTGTGGCCTCTGAAGTTTTTAGAGTTGATGGTTTATTTCCTTCTTTGGATGGAAGTTTTTGTGGTGGTGGGTGAATTCCTGAAATTAATTTACGATTTAAAACTGGGGATATAGCGCCAAGGGGTTTAATAGAAAGTGTTGTTGGAGTACGTTTTGGACTGTGACTCAACGGCTGTGTCTCCTCTTTCACTTCTGGTTGTACTCTGACATCACTTGCCAAGTCTTCAAATTCAGAATCTAGGTCTCTATTTTCAGTATCCACTGGCAACCCAGCAGCTTCCTCTTCATAACCTGGCTGGCAGGAGCTTGACAAAAAGTTTTCTTCCAGCTGGCCCAGACTGTCTTGCAGCCCCGCTCCCTGGCTGCCCTGCCCAGCAGGTCTCTGGTAGTACACCAGCACGCGGTCACCAGCCTGCTTGATGAGCTTCAGCACCTGCAGTGTCGACGTGATCTTCACACCTGGTTTAAGATTCAAAAGGAGAAGCATGAAAACCACAGCAATAAGCCTTGGCTACGGTCATCACTACCTCATAATTGTTTAATAAAAAGAAGAGCACTAGGAAGTCTCGAAATACATTTTATTTAAATTTCAAATTAATCAGCACGTGGTACCCTGGAAATACTGTTATCTATGTGATACAAAACCCTGTGCAGTTTCTAATTTCTAATGGCTTCCCATTTCCTCTTGTCATAAATCACCTCATGTTCAGTTGAACTGTGGAAGTGAGCAGAGTGAGACCTATTTAAACAGGTTTACTAACAGATAAACCACACTCTGAATGATGGAAACCTGACATTTTACTGAAGGAAGTTCTCAAATAAGTCCAGGGCTGGCAAGCAAATGGTTTGAATTTAGAAACCAATGTCAGACCCTTTCACAGATCCTGTTTATTAGCCATAAATAACCAACTGTTTTAAGAATGAAAGTATAAGAGGTAAATTGCTGTAAAGTTACAAGTTGATTACATTGTCTTATCCTGACTATAAATCAACTTGCTACCTCTTAACATAATCCTGGAGACAGCTGACTCCTTTGTTCCCACAGGTGTCAATCCCAACTCAAGAGTTCTGTTCCTTCGGTCTTTGATGTTCTGATCTTCCCCCTGACCACTGGTCTTTAACTTCAGTCCCAAATACCTTTATCACTCATCAGACCTTTGTAGCTTTGATGCCCACATGGTCACATTTTTCAGTTTCAGCTCAAAACATCAGTGGAATTCTGAGCTTCCTCACAGAGCTCTTCCTGACTCATGTGACTTAGTAACTTCTACGGCTTCTGAGTAAGAGTACTATGTCCCAGGAGCACTGTAGCATGACATGCATAGATGAAGCATCATCTACTGAGCTCTAATACATGGGCAAAGCCTCGCCCAATCCCACCTCTCTATTTGTGCTTTGGGGAACTTGCCTTCATCTCAGGTGCTCTGGAGGTGGTCACTACACCAGCATTCGCTGGAATCTGGATTTTTCTTTCAGAATATTTCAAACATGCTCAAAGATTTAGAAAACAGTAAAATTAACTCTATTGTTGAAACTGAATATATTTTGCCAATCTTTTTTCTACTACTACCAATCTCCTATTACTAAAACTTTTGTAAATTCAAATGAACTACAACTATAATTTATTTAAGAAATACCTATGAACATAGGGCAAATATATTGTAGGACTTGAATTTGTGTCCCAGAGTTGGGACAAGAGATATATTTATTTATATAGGAGGAGGGGCACTAGGAAACAAAGTTTTCTATGGTGCTGAGAAGACAGCTTTAGCAGTTAGAAGCACTGCTTCTCTTTCAGAGGATGGGATTCTAATCATAGCATCCACATGGTGGCTCATAATCCTCTGTCCCTCCTGTCTCAGGAAAGGTTACTTCTTCTATAGATAGACACTGCATGCATGTGGTGCATGCACACTCATGGAAATAAAATAAGCATACCCACTAAATAATTAAAGTTTTTCTATTATATTTGAAACTTTTAACAACAAATGTGTACAATATCTAAAGTTTTAATCAATAAACCTTGTTAGTACTTTTATAAACATTGACTATCTTGAAAAGGTTTAACATTTGCTTTTTTTTCCTGTAAAGATTTGTATGATTTGGACTTTTATTTATTTTGGGTAATAGGTATTTGTTACTTGTGTAATTGAAAACAGAACTTAAAAGGCATATTTAAAAGTTAATAATAATAATAATGATGATGATGATGATGATGATAAAATAACCTGTAGGTAAGACCAAAACAGGGTATGTACTAATTCAAAAACATTGATAATGAGCCATGGTTTTGGGTGAAGGAGACAAACTTTCCATGTTTATATACAGAGGTGTGTAATGGATGAGGTCTACTTTAAGTCTTCCTCTGTGTCCATTAACCAGGAAAACTAGCATGACCTGGGGAGCCTGTTAGAAATGCAGGTTCTTGCCTGGTGGTGGTAGTCTACAGAGTATGTTGCAAGATAGCTAGGGCTACACAGAAAAACCCTGCCTCAATAAAACCATAAAGGGAAGGAAGAAGGAAAGGAAGGAAAGGAAGGAAAGGAAGGAAGGAACACATGAAAGCAAGCTCTTAGAATTCATTCCAGTTTTTCTAAATCAGAGTGACTTTTGAACATTATTGCAGGGTGACCATGACATGAATGGTCCTGTGTATACCACAATCAGAGAGACTTCCACATGAAAATACTAATTTAACTCCAGGTGCTTAATTAAATCATTTTCATTATCTTAATGTCAAGATGGATTTGAACCAAAAGCAGAGTCTAACATACCGAGTGATGACTGCTTTACTTACTGTCTTAGCTGTGAAAGGACACATGATACTCTTCTAAAAAGATTAAGATTATTAATTATAGCCATTTTTATTTGTTCAAAGCCTACACCAGGTGGGCCAGGTACTATGAAGTCTGAAAAGGTATTGAATTATTTCTGTGCTGCTGTGTACAGTTGAGTCCTGTTATTATGTATATATACTCAAACAGATAACTCAGTTTTATTTTTATTACTTACAACAATCCAGCTGACAGGAAGGTATGCAGTATTTACCACAGAGATTTGGGTTGCATTCTGAATAACAGCATAACGGCAAAGCACAGGCCTTTCACATAATATGGAGCCTCAGAACTGGGTTAGGAGTATCCTCACTCTCAGGCAAGGACTATCTGTCTCTCCTGTTCACCTCTTGTACCACAACATGATTAGAGTAGTGCTAACATCAGTACACTTAGGGCCATGTGGTAATGGACATACAGGAAGGCACTATTATCTGGCTCTTAATTTTGTATTTAATAATACATAAAGAAGGTGGGAAGGGAAAGGAAATTAGAAAATTCTAGTCAAGTGGTTTAAAGATTAAACATGTTTAAAGATCAGGACTAAACTGGTGCTTGTTTTTTACAAGCATGCTAAGGCCTCTTTTACAATTTTCTTTATAATGAAGGTTTTTGGTTATAAAACTAACAGATGCTTGTTTCAGAAACAGGGAGAAGAGAGAAAAAAAAACCTCTCCAACCAATTTTGTAGTTTCTCTGTAGACATAAGTTATACTACACAGTGTGTAATTACCTCCAATAGCAATGAGCCGATCTCCCCGCTGAAGATCTGCAACCGCAGCAGGTGAATTTGGGGCCACGGTTTCAATTATGACATGCCCAGCATACCCATCCGTTGACTGAACAAGACGAAGTGTAAGTCCAACACTTTGTAAATTCCCTTTTATTAATTCAACCTTTGATAAAGGATTAAAAAGAAAGAAAACATTGAGATAACAGTAATACACATGAGAACATCGCAGTCAGTCCTGACTTTTAAGTCATTGTGACTATAATTACAGATAAATGAGAGATGAAGTCATTACTAACAATATACTTTCAGATTATGATGACTTAATATAGTCATAAAAACAACAAAAAAGTATGGGCATACTCCCATGCATGGCCTCATTCCCATGTGCATACAGGCAACACCAACTGGACCATATGTGTTATTTCTTAAAAGGAAGAGGAAGAGAAGATAATGATGAAGCAAGGAGAGGGTCATGTTCTGGGGCAGTCTAGCTGAGGAGTTATGGGCTGCTGGGGGGGAAGACAGAGTTATTTTTCTCTAGGTGTGTGTCCACATTGGTAGTCTGCCCATGTTCCAGGGGATAGCCCCATACCCACACATTTATGTAAGCACTAATTGGAATCAGTAAGTTATTAAAGGTTAGGAAAGATGACATGAAATTGGGAGAGAAGATGTGTTGAGGAGAGTCTGGGAAAACTGGAGGAGGGAATGGGGGAAAGAATGTGATCAAAATACATGATACACAAGTACAAAATTCTCAAAGGATAAAAGTCTATCAAAAAAGAAGAGAAGATGAAGATGTGAGAGGTAAGGGAGTATGAAGGTCACTAGTCCTGGGGGAAGTGGGGAAGAGGGTCAAAATATACATATCAAATATAAAAATATATACATATAAGTGTGAAATTGCCAAACAATAAAAATATTCTAAAATCATTAAAAGGTGTATTCAATATGGTTTTTAAAGGGATCATACCTATAGTAGAAATTTTGGAATTAAAGAAAACCACTGCTAATTATACTATCTAGAACTACTGTTAGAATTTGCATTTGCTTATACTTTAATATAAAATTAAGAACTGAGGGGGCTGGAAAGATGGCTCAGTGGTTATGAGCACTGACTGCTCTTCCAGAGATCCTGAGTTCAATTCCCAACAACCACATGGTAGCTTACAACCATCTGTAATGGGATTTGATACTTTTTTCTGGTGTATCTAAAAACAGCTAAACAGTATGTATTCACATACATAAAAAATAAAATCTAAAAAAAATCAGATGGTTGTGAGCCACCATGTGGTTGCTGGGAATTGAACTCAGGACCTCTAAAAGAGCTGTCAGTGCTCTTAACCAATGAGCCATCTCTCCAGTCCCTGAAACTTTATTTTTTATGGTATTTCAATTGGACTTCTTTCAAGAAACACTGCAACAAAAATATTAAGGGGGCTGAAGAGTTGACTCCATGGTTAAGAGCACTGGCTACTTTTTCCAGAGGATCAAGGTTTGACTCCTAGCATCCATATGGTGGCTCACAACTGTCTGTAGCTAGTTCCAGGAGACCTAATGTCCCCTTCTGGCCTCTGCAGACAATGTAGAAATGTTGTACACAGACCTATGTGCAGGCAAAAGCACCTATACACATTAAATAAAATCTTTAAAGATATTTAAAGCTGGGCATGTCCCAGTACTGGGAGGCAGAGGCAGGGGCAGGTAGATCTCTCTGGTTTTGAGGCCAGCCTAGTGTAAGTAGTGAGCTCCAGGACAGCCAGGGCTACATAGAGATACTCTGTTTCAGGAGGGAGGGAAGGAGGGAGAGAAGGACAGAGGGAGGGAGAAATTTAAAAGATATTAAGAAAAACACCGCATCTGTACTGATGGTATACATAGTTACTTTCTTGTCATTCTTCCTTAAACAACACATTATAATGATTACTTTAAGTAACATATAGAAGAAGTTAAAGTATATAGAGGGATATGTATGGGTTAAATGTAGATATGATAACATTTTATATTAAGGGACTTGGGCACCTGGAGGGGTGAGGAGTTAGAGGCAAGAACTAGTTTGCTACACAGAGTGAGGAGTATATTAAATTTTCTTTTCTATAAGGATGTAAAGGGAGTTTACAAATATGTTTTACTAAGACTTATTGATAAATGAAATGCCATTTATCTCATTTAGAGCATTTTGTTAACTAAATCTGTCACTTGTCATTCAAATTATCAGGAGTAAATACAGCAGATTAACATCACTTAAGAATTAAAATAACAGCAATATTCAACTTGTTCCCATTCAACTTGCTAATTTAAAAAACAAAGGAAAAGAACATAAGCCCCCCACCCCCACCCCTCCAGATGTCAGGAATTCAAGCGTGCTCAATGACAAGTCAGAACGCCACCGGTGTTATTCCTTGTCAAGCTTCTCTCAGTCCTACTTTTTAAGGATAGGTTTCTAAAATTTCAGCTAATATACAAGCATATCTTGTTTTTAGAACTTTAAATATATAAATTCTGCTTAGTTAGAAATTCACATTTCCTAACTGGTGACTGGTAGCTTACTAAAAACTGATCTTTAGTTTTTGCGCTGATAGTTCTGTAGTTTTGGAAATTTTGTATTTTTTGAGATAGGGCCTCTTGTAACACAAGCTGATCAAACCATGTAGAGACAGCAGGCTAAGAATGCCTGACTACAGGTAGGTACATACCTAACTATTGGTAGTTCTTTATGAAGAAATAAAAACATGCTTACCTAAATCAGATCTTAAAGTTAATGTTATATGAATCCCAAACACAGAAAAAAACAAATCAAGAACAAACTATTAACCAGTATCTGTAACATTCAAACTTGGGGAAAAAAATAAAACCCACATCAACAATATAACTGTATATGACAGTTACAATATAACTGTATATAAAATAAAAGTATAATAATCATAAATGGGATTTGAGGTTGGTTACTACTCAGTAATCAATTAGTTTACCACAGTAACAAAATAATTTTAAAAAGCCATAAATACTTTAACAACTACAGAGAAACCCCGGCTCTCTCACTCTCTTCTCTGTCTGTTTTACATGTTCCTGGTCAAACTTTCTCTTCCCCTTTCTGTTCTTTTTGTCCTTCTTTGTCCCCTCTTCTCTGCCCTCATGGCTCTGCCTGCCTCTAGATCCTCACTCTCCTCCCTTCCCCCAAATAAACTCCCCCCCCCAAAAAAAAGGAAAGAAAGGAAAGAAACCCCATTTAGTCCAACATCTATTCATAATAAAAACTCCCAACCAACTAGAAATACAAGGGAACTTCCTAGACCTGATTACAAAGAACTATAAAACTCTATAAACAACACTAAGCTCAGAGATAAGAGAATTTGTTTCCTGCCTGACTGACAAAACATTCCTATATTTCTACCTCCCTTCAACACTATGCTGGAGGGCCATACATAACAAAGGGAAAGGGGAACACACATCATAAGAAGGCAGGTAGCAAGATCTTATATATGAATAATCCCCAAATGTACCAATTTTGTCTTAAAATATCCAATTCACAGAGCACTATTTCAGATGAGCTCTAGGTTTTTAATTTACTGATTTAATTTATACTGGATAAATCAGACATAACTAGAAAAAAACAATACTGTACCCAAAATAAAAAATCCACAAAAATACATTCCAAGTTTCTATTTTATTACTATGAAAGTAACTGGACTAAACTTATAAAGTTCTAAGAATTTATTTTAACTTATGTGTGTATAAGACATCTACATGTGGTTAATATACATACTTCTCACACACACACACACACATATACACACACACACACTCTGTGAGGCTGTGAGTGAATTCAACCATTCTGCACTTTGTAAACGCAATGACCTAAGTTCAATCCCCAGAACATTACTTAAAAAAAAATAAAAATAAAAAAAATAAAGCACAGTACTGTGGCTTGCAATTCCAGTCCTGGGTAGGCAAGAGACAGGGTGACTGGGGTTTGAGGGCTGACTAGTCTAACCCAATTAGTGTGTTTTAGGACAGACAAGGGAGGAAAGGAGATAAAACTATAAACAAGGCAGCAAGGCAATTAACTCAATATTGCCTTGGACTGTGCCAGTTTGCCTTTTACTTTTCTCTTAGAAAACTATGAAGACCAAGTTTCCTCTCTGTCCTGAGCAAGTATCAGGGCAGATGCAGTAGGAGGTGGTGAGGCCCCCACACACCTGTCTTTTGACTAAGTATACTACATCATAGAATTTGTCTGGAAATTTTGGGTCAAACCCCTCAAGATCAATTCTGTGATGACAGAAGACATATAAACTCTAGGGCCTCAAGCCTCAAGGACCCTATCTTTGTCAGAGAGGTGGCAAAACCTAAACAGTGGTTCCTTATTTTAGAGACTAAGCTGCACTCCAACAATGAAGCACGATATGGTAGAAACATGCACAGGTAAGAGGAGACTGGAATGCAGAGGAGGAAATGGCAGCTTCTGGGTGGGTGGTCTAGGGAAGGCATCACATGAGGGCATGGCACTTGTGGCAACTATGATGTAAAAGCATAAGAAACTGGGATGGGTAAAGCTGCCATTGAGAAATACTGTTGATAGCACTATTGGAGGGAAGAGATGGTGACAGAGGCTTAGAATTGCCCAGATGACATCAGCTGACTTAACTAAAACTGAAATCCTGACTATGAGAGTTTGTTTGACTAGAGAACAGCTGTAGCACTTCATGGACATATCAAAGAATTCTATAATTCTGTTTACCTAAGCATGTTTTTGAAATATTACTTTCTGACATTTTAAAAATAAGAATAAAATTAATAATATTAAGTGGTCACTATATGTCTATTGTGGATACTAATGTTTTCCAATCCTCCTTACTTGGGGAATCATCACACATGAATTAGAAGCAACCAGGACAAGACTAGATTGGCATGTAATGGGGCATTTGACTGGGTACTAGCAGCCTCAGAGGGTTAGAATAGCTCAGAGTCTACCCAGCCTAGGCTTGCAGCTTGTTAATAAATTTAATAGGTCTTTGTGTCAATTATTTGGAGCTAGAATGTGAACAGATAAGATAAGGCTTTCCTCCTTAAAATACTACTACAACTTCTAACAGAATCATATTTCTTATATATCTTATGCCTGTGTACTGGGGGTACAGAAAATGAACACAGACAAGAACACATTTCTCTTTATGATTTGTACTAACAGAGTTAGTCAGTTCACCAATTATGGTTGTGACTTTTAAAAGCAGTAAATGATTGAAAAAAATCTTTCAGCAGACATGTAGCTTTCTATTTGGATAGACAGTAAGCAGTTAGTTCTTAGCCTAGAAGCAATCTGAGCTCTATAATCACAAGCAAATTAAACTGACAATTCAGTAAAACAGCTACATTTTTAACACATTTGTTTGCCAAGTACATGTTTACTTTGCAAACAGTTAAATTTATGTAATATAAAAGTTATTCTAGTTTTTAAGTTCTTTTTTTTATTGGATACTTTATTTATTTACATTTCAGATTTCATCCCCTTTCCCCATCCCCCCTCCCTCACTTCCTTTTTGCTTTTATACCATTTTAAACATGCAAGCATTAAGTTCAGTTCTAGGTTGAGGGACTAGCAATACAACAGATACAAATAGTCAAGGAACAAGCAAGACAATAAACACAAATAGTCAAAGAAAACGCAAGGCAATAAACAAAATTCCGTGAACACTCCTGTGACCACTGTTTCTAAGGACTTATCAGGATGACCAAAATATCTGAACCAACTTCCTTGTCCTAGCCCAAAGTCATTTTCATGTCTGAAGCCTACTTCTTTGTTCTAGCCTAAAATTTAGATTCCTGCCTGAAATTAATTCTTTGTTCTAGCCTAATGTCAGATTCCTGCCTGAAGCTACTTCCTTGTCCTTGGCCATTGTCATATTCCTGCCAAGCAGCCCTGGTATATATAGCTTGATCATGCTAGCCCTTTTTGTCCTGGGAATAGTTTTATTCCTGCCCATCGTGTTAAAGCTTATCTTTAACAACATCAACATGTTGGCAGCCAAAGTACATGGCTTGAACCTGAAAATGGACCCCCAGACAGAGTTATTAAATTAATAGGCTGGCAAGCCAAGGACAGGTAAGATTCTGCACAGAGCCTTACCAACCTAAGACAGAAATGCATTACTTTTGATAATTCATATTCTATGATGGGTAAGGAAGGCATTCTTGTCAGAATGACCTAAGACAGGCTCAGTCTTGTTAAAGAAATGAGAAAGTGAGAGAGGCAAAGAGCCTTTGGGAATGCTTGGCAAGAATCTGACATGGGCCAAGGACAAGTAGTTTTTAAATTCTTAAAACATACTCTTATTGCATTTGTTCATTGTATGTGTGTGGAGAGACACACATTTGGAAGTCAGGGACTGCATTTGTTCATTGTATGTGTGTGGAGAGACACACATGCGGAAGTCAGGGACTGCATTTGTTCATTGTATGTGTGTGGAGAGACACACATGTAGAAGTCAGGGAGACTTCCACAAGAAGAGTTCTCTGTACCATGTAGGTTCTGGGGTCAAACTTGAGTTGTCAAGTTTTAGTCACAGATCCATCTTGTCAGCCCTAGTTTTAGAAATCTTGACCTCTCAATTGTATTTCAGAGCTTGGAGATAAATATTTATTATACTAATGATAACTGTCTGAGTCCCCAGTATCCAGAATTAATTACCCATGGAGGTTTCAAAGACCTGTCATCACAGTTTAACCTATCTACAAATTTTTATGTCCTTGCCTCAATGATGGTGATAATCTGTCTCCTCTCCCCTGACCTCCCTTTCTAAGAGAGTCTCAGTCTCTCTCTGTCTCTCTGTCACACACACACACCCCATGTTCATATGCCATGGTGCTTAAATAGGTAGAGCTGTATAGGATCAAGAATAAATTCTAATATTAAGTTCTCTCACATGGACTCTACAGGTAAATATTTTCCTTATGAGAGTGATGCTTACCTATTTAGCAGTTTACTTCCAATGAACAGGAGAAAACACACCAAAATTTGCTTCTTTTCCCAAGCCCCAATAGTTATGGCATATTGAAAAAAAATTTTTTGAAGGGCAATTGTTAGCTGGGATACTTTTGTACTCAGTGGGGTTTGAATTTCTGGCTCTACATATTAGTTTTACCAAGTTTGAAAAGTGATTTAGCCCTATAGGACTTTTTTTTTTTTTTTCCTTCCTTCCTTCCTTCCTTCCTTCCTTCCTTCCTTCCCTCCTTCCCTCCTTCCCTCCTTCCCTCCCTCCCTCCCTCCCTCCCTCCCTCCCTCCCTCCCTTCCTCCCTCCCTTCCTTCCTTCCACAAGGTCTCACTATATAGGCTGCCCAGCAACTCACTATGTAAATCAAGCTGAGCTCAAACTCACAAAGCTCTACTTCCAGTGCTGAGACTAAATGCATATGCTGTCACATTTGGCTTGTAGGATTTACTTATAAAGAGAATATATTAGTTTGTATTTGTTACAACCAAAAAATGCCTGGAGCAGAATATTTGTGAAGAAAAGAGGTTTACTTAGATGTTTTGGGGATTCACTGGTATGGCCCAGGTCAGCTCTCCTGAGGATCTCATAGTAAATAGCCTTGCTTACTTACTATAGAGGTAACTGTATAAAAGAAAGCACACAGTATTGCAGGAAGCCAGAGGGACTCAGCTGGGCTCCTTCATAATGCTCTTTAGAGAGCTTCAAGAATCCTATGAGACCTACTTTAACTTTTCTGAGAATAGCTCTGTGACCCAAGGACTTCCCTCAAGGCTTCACTGGCTTAAAGGTTCTATCATCTTCTATATTGTCAAACTGGGATAAGTTTCTAACATATTAACCTTCTGGAGAAACAAACCATATCCAAGTCACAGAGAAGACACCACTATCTTAGCCCGCTGGGTTGTTGTCATGATTAAATAAAACTGGGCATAAATGTCAAACACAAATAAGGTACCTCCATAATATTTTCTCAGACTTTCTTTTGCATTAAAAAAGAAGGCCTCTCAAAACAACACTAGCTTAGCATTCAGATAACTTAGTTTCTAAAGTAACTGAATGGTAAATTAGGACTGTATCTTTCAGTTACAGAGACAACAAAGGCATACAAATACACTGGAAACAAAATTTTCATTATATAAATACAAATGACCTAAGAGATCTAAGGAATAAAAAAAATGGTCTTCTGCTTAGATCCAAAAGGATGTTAAAATAATTCCATCTGAATAATCAATACACTTAAGTTTTCTTCTTTTTAAATTTGATTAAAGCCTTTGTTAATGCTTTGATCTGAAACAAATTTAAATTCTATACACCATTCTAGTGAAATAAAAAAGTAAGAAAAGTAGGCAAAGGTTGAGGTTGTTATGGAAACAATGGCACAGAATACTCACATCCTTTTAAATTCTTGTCAAAGAAAAATAGCTCTTAATCGGAGTCATCAAATTAACCTCCACCTTTACATAGTAACAATATACTTCTGTAAAGTGATTCATATATTACAAATTCTGTGGGGGAGCCTTAGGGAAAGATATTTTTAAATATACTTTTCTAAAAATAACTTCTTATCTTGAAACAATTTCAGTAATAACAAAAGAGTTACAATATTTTTCCTACTTATCCTGAGCCATATTTCCTGACTAGAGTTTCAGCACATTTACTTTTCTCTTACATATTACCTATTTTTTTCCTGAATCATCTGAAAATAAGGTACAGACATAATTTCCCTTTTCACTAGCTACCTAAGTATTCCTTAACAAGGACATTCTCTCAAATAAACCACCCTCCTTATTATAGTAAACCTGCTTATCTGCTTATGTTAGAGTAACCGCTTGGCTTTCTTAGCTTTTGTTTGTTTGTTTTGTTTTGTTTTGCTTGAGAGGGTTTCTCTGTGTAGCCCCAGATTGTCCTGGAACTCACTTTGTAGACCAGGCTATCCTTGAACTCAGACATCCACCTGGCTCTGCCTACTGAGTGCTGGGATTAAAGGTATGCACCACCGTGCCCTGCTTGGCTTTCTCTTTAAAATTAGTTTTCAAAATTGAGTCTGAATGACCTGAAGCAGAATTGTTATAACAAGAGCTAAACAGAACACCAGCTGTGAGACACTCAATCTGGGTTTGTAGAATGCCTCCGATATCTGCTAATTGGGCATTATCTTATCTTTTTGTACCTTGTTTTCTTCATACACACACACAAAATGAAGACGATGATATGCCTATTCTTATGGGGCTAATAAGAATTATATGATTAATGTATGTAAGGACTTCAAACTTGGCAGCCACCCACATACCTTGTGAGTGCTGATTACCTTTGACTGAGTACATGTGGGCAGTGAGGTGGATTCTTCCTACTGCACAAGGCCTGGTAATACCTTCAACACATTCCTGAATTATTTGCATTCAGCATCTGTGAATGGCTGAGAAAGTGAGTTCTCTGGTGAAGGACAATTCTATGAGAAGGTATTACTATGCTTTGGAAAAGTTAGTTTCTGAAAAATGTGGATTAAGCTAATCAGTTTTTCTTGGCTCACAATGAAGTAAAATGTCTTAAGAAATAAAACCTTTTATTTCTTAGATATTCTATTTCTTCTATTTCTATAGATTCAGTGTATCTGGTTTTATATTGAGGCTTTTGATCCACTTGGACTTGAGCTTTGTGCAAGGTGACAAATATGGGTCTATTTTCATTTTCCTCCATACAGAGAGCCAGTCAGACCAGTGCCATTTATTGAAGATCCTTTCTTTTTTCCATTGTATATTTTTGGCTTCTTTGTCAAAGATCAAGTGTCCATAAGTATGTGGTTTTATTTCTGGGTCTTTAATTCTACTCCATTGATCAAATGTGTCTGTCTCTGTAGCAATACCATGCAGTTTATATCACTGTTGCTCTGTAGTAAACCTTGAGGTCGGGGATGGTGATTTCCCAGCCATTCTTTTAATGTTAAGAATTATTTTCTCTATTCTGGGTTTTTTGCCTTTCCAGATGAATTTCTCTTGCCATGTCTTTGAAGAATTGTGTGGATTTTGATGGGGTTGCATTGCCTTTGGTACAATGGCCATCAACATAAAACCAGATACACTGAATTTAATAGAAGAAAAAATGAGAAAGAGCCTTGAACTCATTGGCACAGGAGGAAATTTCCTAAACAGAGCTCCAATGGCTCAGGCTCTAAGATCATGAATTGATAAATGAGACCTCATAAAACTGGAAAGCTTCTGTAAGGCAAAGGTCATAGTCAATAAGACAAATCAGCAACCTACAGATTGGGAAAAAAATGTTCACTAACCCCACATCCGATAGAGGGCTAATATCCAAAATATATATAGAACTCAAGAAGCTAACCACCAAAAAAACAAACAACCCAATCAAAAAAATTGGGTATAGAACTAAATCAAGAATTCACAACAGAAGAATCTCAAATAGCTGAGAAGCACCTAAAGAAATGTTTAAAGTCTGTAGTGATCAGAGAAATGCAAATCAAAATGACCCTGAGATCCCACCTTAAATCAATCAGAATGGCTAGGATCAAAACCTCAGGTGACAACACATGCTGGAGAGGATGTAAAGAAAAAGGAACACTCCTCTATTGCTAGTGGGATTGCAAAGTGGTATAACCACTCTGGAAATCAATCTGGAGGTTCCTCAGAAAATTGGAAATAGAACTACCTGAAGACTCAGTAATACCACTCTTGGGAATATACTCAAAAGATGCCCCACCATGCCACAAGGGCACCTGTTCCACTCTATTCATAGAGGCCTTATTTGTGATACCTATAAGACCCCCAAAGGTCTGCTATGCCCTGGCTGAGACTTTCCGTACGCTGCTGTCTACTAAGTAACATTCTGAGGTTCCTCTAAGATCAAAACATCCTGACTAAGTCATGGTGCCCCAGGAAGAGAATTTACACTTGACATCCTATTGCCCCCCAGTTAGTTGAGTTCCTATTTTTTCCTGAGTTTGTGTTTTTCCTTCCCTAGCTTGGTGTATAGATATTGAACCTGCCCAGTAAAAGCTTTGGCATTCTCTCACAATGAATGACCCGAGTCTGAGTCTTTCTTTAATCCCCCAGACCTACGCTCAGTACCGTGGTAGTGCTGGAGCTGTCAGATACCCAGAAGCTGGAAACAACCCAGATGTCCCACAACAGAAGAATGGATACAGAAAATGTGGTTTATTTGCACAATGGAATACTACACAGCTATTAAGAACAAGGAAACCATGAGTTTTGCAGGCAAATGGATGGAACTAGAAAATATCCTGAGTGAGGTAACTCAGACCCAAAAGGACATGCATGATCTGTACTCACAAGTGGATATTAGGCACCCCCTCCCCCCAAAAAAGGAAGAGGATGAAAAGGAGGAGGAGGAAGAAGAGGAGGAGAAGTACAGAATACCCAAGATACAGTCCACAGAACTAAAACTGGTCAATAAACTGAAGAGCCCAAGTGAGGATGCCTCAGTCCCACTTGAGAGGGAGAAGAAAGCAATCACAGGTGGGGAAGGAGGGAGGGACCTGGGAGGGAAACTGGATGGGAACCTGATCTGGTATTGGGTGAGAAAAAAAGGACTGAAGCCCTGAGGGCCAGTGAGGGCCAGCAGAAAGAATGGAAACAGGCAACCTCGGGAGGTAGGAGGTGGGGAGGACCATCCAGAATGTATCAGAGACCTGGGAGGTGAGAGATCCTCAGGACTCAAAGGAAAGGACCTTAGATGAAATGCCCAACAGTAGGGAGAGGGAACTTATAGAGCCCACCTCCAGCAGGAAGACAGGGCATCAAATGAGGGAGGGGTTTGCTATCCCAGTCAAAACTCTGACCCATAATTGTTCCTGTCTGAAAGAACTACAGGGATGGAAATGGAGAGGAGCCTGGGGAAAAGAAGGTCCAGCGACAGGCCCAAAGTGGGATCCAGCTCAAGGGGAAATTCCAAGTCTTGACACTATTACTGAGAATATGGAGCACTCACAAAAAGGGACCTATCATGACTGCCCTCCAGAAGACCCAACAAGCAGCTGAGTCAGATGCATATAGTTGCACCCAACCAATGGACAGAAGCTGCTGATCCCTGTGGTTGAATTAGAAAAAGGCTAAAAGAAGCTGAGCAGGAAGGCGACCCTGTAGGACGGCCAGCAGTCTCAATTAATCTGGAATCCTGAGATCTCTCAAACACTGGACCACCAAAAAGGCAGCATACACCAGCTGATATGAAGCCCCCAACACATATACAGCAGAGGACTGCCGGGCCTGTGTTCAGAGACGATGCACCTAACCCTCAAGAGACTGGAGGCCCCAGGGAGTTTAGAGGTCAGGTGGGGTGAGGACATTCTTGTGGAGACAAGGGCATAGGGAGGATGTATGGGATGTGGAACAGTCAGAGGGTAGACAGGGGTTGGGGGGCAGAGGGGTTGGAAAAAATCTGAAGTGTAAATAAATAATTAAAAAAAAAAAAGAAATAGAACCTAAAGTAATGCTTATGTTTTGTGGCTAATGCTCCTTAATTTTCTCTCAGCAGCTCTTTTTTGCATGTGTTTGTATGTACATGTATGTATGTATATGTATGTATATGTGCAAGCCAGAGGTCACATGGGTGTCTTCAGTTGTTCTTCATCTAACTTTCTGAAACAGGTTTTCTCACAGAACCTGGATCTCATCATTTGCTCAGAGATAAGATGCAAGTGAGTTCTAGGGGTCAGTCTGTTAACCCTGCTCCCCGACAATTTGTTATTGTGGTTACAGATTTCTACCACTACCTTTGGGGTTTACATACTCAGTTTTTCTTGTTTATGTGGCAAGCACTCCATTTTCCAAGCCCTTTCAATAGCCCTTAAAACAAACAAACAAACAAACTAGAGTTGGGAATGCAGATCACTGTAAGAACATTTGTTTATTAGCATGTGCAAGGTTCTCGGTTTGATCCGTAGCACTGCCAAAATACAAAATGAATTTTAATTTTTATCACTATATTATGAAATCACGATTTCTCCTATCTTATTTGAAACCTAAAAAAGAAGGCATAAAGTACAAATATTTAAAAGTTCACTGAAAGCTGAAATAATAGGACTGAACATGTTAAAACAAAATAAACAGCAAATCAAAAGAAAACCTCATCTCTGGACTGACCTTTGTTGGTCACTATCAGTTCACACCTAAGTTGTCCAGAATATCTGCCTTTTCTTCTTCTACCTCCTCAAAACTGTCCCCTCTAGCTTCCTTTCTCTGAAAGGCTTCCGTTCCCAGAGCTATCCAAAGCAATGCTGATTCCAGTTCTCATTTCCATGATCACCAACCTCATTTAGATGTTCATTCTCCTCTATGTCAAGTTTTTCCTTTTCTAGACTCTACTACTCAGATTCAACGAACGTAGTATTGATGACCTACTTTATGCCAAGTGCTGAGTCAGACATTCATAGCTGCAGAAGCCCCGACCTCTCGTCAGATTATGAGCAGTATCAGTTTGAATTACAGAATAATCAAGTTCTTACAGATGAGATGGATTTAGACCTTGACATAGTCATGCTGCCAAAAAGGCCTGGCTAAGATTCAAGTGCCACTCTTTCAAGTGCCCTGAGGGAGAGAGCTGGGCTGTGGTAGTGCACAGCTTTGACCCTGTTTGAGGCTAGCCTGGTCTACAGAGTGAGTTCCAGGGCAACCAGGGCTACAGAGAGAAACCCTATCTCAAAAACAAAAACACAGAGAGATTCTGATTAAAATAGTTTTATTCTAAAAGCCTCCATAGTTTCTACTGTCTTGAAAGTAACAGCTACATTTCTTAGATTCTGTGTAAAGCTTTATTCTTGATTTGAATAATTTTCCTACGTTACCATATTCTTTTAGTGAACTTGGACAGCTCACTCAGTATACTCAGATACTCTCTCTGTGGGGTCTTATATTATGGCTTCCACCCTGAAATGCTCTCTGTGCTCTCTCACCCTAAGGACACTGTGAAGCTTCTTCCATTTGTCACCTTTTTAACATATTATTTTCTAGCTTTCCCCAAAGAATGCTACTTTCCTTTATCAGAAGCTCAGAGTACTTTTGCTCTGAAACTCTGACATGTTCAGAGCCACTAACAGCAATACATGATGCACACAGAAATGCTAACCTCTTTCTCTTGACAAGAAAATCATAGCACAGATCACAGCTCATACTGTTTCTTGGTGTCCTAGACTCCTCATTCTCAGACTACTTTGATTTAAAGTAAATAATATTTTAACATAAATTCTTACTTGTTCCTAGAATTTCACAATATCAGAGTATAAAACTGAGATAGAGAATCTTATCCCTTATTTTTAACTAAGATGAACTTTTAAGAGTGGAAATGTTATATAGAATTTACTATTAGAGCTGAAACACATTTGTTTTATTTAAGAAACCAGTTATAAAAATATAATATATGGTTAAAATTTTATTGAGTCCCTTCTGTATTCTCAAATGTTATCAAGCTGAACTAAATCAAAGTTTTCATAAAAGACTGACATTTTCAAAAAAGCTTTATTTGCTTTAATCTTTCTCTTCCCTTTGATAAGATTAAGACTGCAAATGGCAAATGGTTAAATAGGCACACCAAAATTCGACCTGCCTGGCATATGGTCTTAAGTAAACACACCAAAATGCCAAGTCCTAGGCATCTGGCCTGTGTATTTAGAAGTCAAATGTTCTTACTTAAAATTACAGTTTTTTAGAAAGCCCTTTTTAAATCATTTGTACGGACTGTCAGTAATATGTAGAGAAATCTGGAAATGTAGATTTGTATTCATTACTACCCAGCAAGGCTTCTAAAATTGTCCAAGACTAAAAACAAAATAAAGATAGTTCAATTTTAAGTCTTATCAAGTTGTTTATTTCAGCTATGCTGAACTACACTCATGAGGCATTCTTTTGTTTTTAGTCCTGCCAGAAAGAAAATACATCACTGGGTACAACAATTATAAATTAAGATTCTCACACTGAAAAATCAGCTCTTTACAGAAGCAATATTAATTAATAAATCTCATGTGGTAGACTTCCTCATCCTAAATATTTTTATTTCCTTAAAGGAGATGGAATACATTCAGGGAAGGAGAAAGGAAATCAAGGCATGACTAAAAGTTATGCTGAAACCATGGCAGTCTGGAAGAAAAACTGGTAAGGTACTTGGAGATTGATGTCTAGACAGTTAGACTTGGTCTTACCAGCATACTTACTAAATATGCAGAACCAAACCTATCAAGGTACTTACTATAACAAAAGATTCTGCTGGAGACAACACGGATCAAATTATACAATTATACAAATATAACTAATACTCCAGCTGTGACACGTACTTAACACATAAGCCTGTGTGAGTTAGGAAAGGTCCTCAGAAGTGATTACAGTAGGTAGGTGACACTGATATGGCAAGTGAAAATTCTTAAATATCTGAAAGCAAGAGCAAATGGAAGTTACTTATTGATAAGAGGAAAACTGAATTCCAACAGAATAAAACTCAGATACCAGCAAAAGTAAGAAGTCACTATCAACCTTAGAGTGAAGGATGGACATAAGTGGTCATTGGGGCTGAACATCAAGTGGAAACTGGAATGGTGGCTTGTCCTGTGAGAATAGTAGGCCAAGAAGGATAAACCAGCTGCCAGGAGGAAGAATGCCCTGGTTTCTGCAGTCCACTCTCATTTCCCAAGAGTGTTTAACATCCATCAACTACAGTTGAAAGCTACTGACACTGAGAACTTGAAATAACAAAGGACTCTCCAGGAATGGGACAGGAAAGAAGTTCATGAATATACCTGAACAGGGGCAAACAAGCTAAGACGTGGCACAAGCAGAACTCTGGAAAATACAGATGTATGTGGAAAAACAAGCTGGGTTAGCACATGTCACAGTTTTCAAGAAAGAACCTTATGACAATTTAGGAAGGATATACAATCATCAGAGAGGTATAATACAGAATAAGGCCAGTAAGAAGTATTGAATGTTAGCATGACTAAAGCTGAGAATGGGAGGGAATATGAAGGGACTAGGCTTACCAGGTCCCTTTCCTGGCCATATCAAACAGCCTGTACTTATCTATGGGGCAGTACGGAATCACTCAGGGATTTAATCAAGCAACAGAACATGATAATTTTTGTCAATCAGACCTTAAAGATCCCTAGCTTCCTCTTTCCTTCCAGAACATTCAGCCACTGAATCGCAAAATAGTCTAAGAAACTTATTAATACTTGTGTAGCTGGCAGCAATAGACTTCTCAAGCTTTCTACTACCTGTTATTATCAGTGGTCTGAGACTTCTCAGTGCCACAGACTGAGTTTCCTACCTAGTAGGACTTACCACTTACATCACCATCTTGTCAGTTGGTAACACTAATATTTCCCCATCCATTCTACAGTTATTTCATGGGAGAAGAGCTGTGGCTAGAGAGGGAACTGCAGAAAGCAGCATCAAGATTAACTATAAAAGCCGGGCGGTGGTGGCGCACACCTTTAATCCCAGCACTCGGGAGGCAGAGGCAGGCAGATTTCTGAGTTCGAGGCCAGCCTGGTCTACAGAGTGAGTTCCAGGACAGCCAGGGATACACAGAGAAACCCTGTCTCGAAAAAACAAACAAACAAACAAACAAACAAACAAACAAACAGATTAGCTATAAAAGTAGTCAGTGGCAGACAATAGGAACCATTTCCCCATGTGGGCTACATGCAAGAAACGGAGTAAACAAAAAAGCACCGTAGGACTGACAGATGCTAGAGAAGACAGTAGTGAGTAACCTACAAAGGGCCCTAAGACTTCGGGCCTAGTGCTTTGGGTATATGCTGTTTCCAGCTCATTAGCACACACTCACTTCAGGAGTGCCTCCCCTACTGCCTCTATTTCTATTAACTTTAAAAAAAAAAAAAAAAAAAAAGCTATCAAACAAGTTTGTTTTCTTGTGAATTAACCATCCAAAAGCCATTTACAATTCTATTCTCCAGTTGGTAAAGTACTTACCGTGAAAACATGGGGGAATATGAATTGGATACCCATTGCCCACATTAAAAAACAAAAACAACAACAAAAACTCCACCACATCTGGGCATGGTGGCACATACTTCCTAATTCCAGTGCTGGAAACAGCGAGAAGATCTCTGGAGCTCAATGCTCATTGGCCAATGGGTTAGTTTAGCCTACTCTGTGAGTTCCAGCTAGTGAGAGATCTCATCTGAACAAACAGAAGGGCTTTTTTTTTTTTTCTTTCTGGAATAATAATAAATTTTTTTTCAACCCTGGAATAATAATAGAGGTTGGCCTTTAGCCTCCACAAGCATATGCACGTGTACACACACACACACACACACACACACACACACACACACACACACGTTTCTTGTACTGTATGACTCAGTTCTGCCAATATAATTTGCCTTCCAAGATTAAATTCACAAAATTTCAGTTTATTGGTTGTTGACACTGTTGTTGACATATTTAACACCTGGTAAAATTATTCTTTCTTGACAACTGCCTGTGATATATGCTAGGATCTAAAACAATAATTCAAAATTAAAAGTCTTACTAACCTTTGCTATAAAATATTAAATCTGTCTAATCTCATATCTTTGAAGATAAAATAAAGAAAACTGAAAATGCCAGCAGCAATGGCAAGTTATGAGCAACTCAAAGTGAAGCCAAAATTTAACCAGACAAAACAATAATCTTTTTCATAGAGTTATGCATTTTGGCACAAACTCTAAAACTGGTTATTTCATTCCCTGGAGAAGCTACTTCAAATTGATTGAAAATGTAAACGTAAAGTTGGTATAGGAATAACAACCAGGAAGAAAGAAAGAGAAAAGGGAGTGAAGGAGGAAGGAAGGGAGGGAGGGAGGGAGGGAGAGGGAGAGAGGGAGAGAGGGAGAGAGAGGGAGAGAAAGGGAGAGAGGGAGGGAAGGAGGGAGGGAGGGAGAGAGAGAGAGAGAGAGAGAGAGAGAGAGAGAGAGAGAGAGAGAACTTTATCTGCCTACCTACCTACTTTGGCCTAGAGAGATAGCTAATTGGATTAACTATACAGGCATAACGAATTGAGTTTAGGGTCCCAGCATCCACATAAATGCTATGCATAGCTGGCTGAGAGTGGTAACACACACCTTTAATCCCAGCCACTTGGGAGGCAGAGGCAGGCAGATCTCTGAGTTCAAGCTAGCCTGTCTATTAATGGGTTCCAGGCTAGCCAGGGCAACACAGTGAAACTGTCTGAAGAAAGAAAAGCAACTTAAATGAATGGTGGGCATATCAATGCTAATCTCTAACCCCAGTGGCAGGGGTTGGAGGTGGGGTAGGATGGAACCCGGAGAGTCAGATCCTTTAGAGTCCCTGGCCTACTAGCATAACCAAAACAGGAACTCCAGGTTCAATGAGATTCCCTGTCTCAAAACATAAGGTGGTGGGTGTCGGAGAAAGGCACCTCATAGCGACACACACAGAGACACATGAAGGAACTAGTTCTGTGAGTCAGCCATCCTCCTCTGTCAGTTTAACTTCGTTTCTATTTCCCACTCAGGTCAAAATTATTCCATTTCTTCCAAGAAAATCTTATGCTACCCGCTTTAAATTTAAAGATGGGCCCAATAGTCAATAAGGTCTAAGAGCATCATTTTCACAACTTTCATTTTGCTTTCTTCAGAGTAGTAGCTGTCAAGCTCCAGGAATAGCTGTCCTCACTTTTCAGGTTTATTGACAGCTTCTTCTCCTTCACACCAGTCTTCTACCACACCACACTTCAAGCTGACACTAGTCCCACAGGAACAGTATCCTTCTATCTTGAACTGTTTCTCCATCATCAGAATCCGTGCCCAGCAAAAGTAACTCTTGATAAAATCCTGCTGAGTAAGCAAACATGTGGATCCACAAGCATCTGAAGCACTCAGGAAAATTAATGCCTTCTAGGGGCTGGGATGATAGCTCAGTCAATAAAGTGTTTGCCTTTTCAGCATGAGGAATCTAAGTTAGACTTCCCTGAACCCATGTTTCTTTGTTTTGGTCTTTTTTTAAGTCAAGCATGGTAGCACTAGAAAGGAGAAAAGACAGGTGGATTTCTGGGCTGGCTGACCACCCAATCTAACCTACTTGGTGAGCTCCAGGCCAGTGAGAGACTATCTAAGGGAAAAAATGACATCTAAGAAATTACACAGAGCTCTGGCTTTTTACATGTGGGCTCACACATGTGCACCTGCACACATGCATAAATTATAACCTCTGATTCCTTAACTGAAACAATGTTGACATTTTGAAAAGGAAGCAGAACAGACTGCTTCTTATGCAGTCTACTCATTACCAGTTCCAGGTGATCTATTTTATTACTGATGCTGCTCTGTTAGCAAAAAACATAATAACTGTTTACTTATGACCATCAATAAACCTAGAAATACAGAAATACTAATAAACACATACTTATAGAATAAATCTTATATAAATATAAAACTGCATTTTACCGTCTTAATAGAACTCCTTTGTTTTTCTTCCCAAACACCACTGCTCAGCTCAAGTGTACAATGAACATTTGCTTCTCTGTCATAGGATCCAAAAATGAATAACCTGCAAAAAAAAAAAAAAAAAGACAGAACAGAAAGGGTACTATATCAATTATATGCAATAAATATTTCCCTCTGATAATTATAAAGAGAAGTAAACACATTATATTTAATAGCAGTAACAAAAAAGAAACATTTGTTACACCCTCTAGTGGAAAAGCCAAGTAAGGCTCAAGTTAGAGGTTTCCTAGGCAGCCAGTTTTCATAGCCCAGTTAAATAAACTATATACTCATGAGGTAAAACAATTGGCCAAATTTCTCTATACAGTAATAATCAAGAAGGAGATTTTTAAAATACTGTTGAATTTAAAACAAAAACAAGTTGCAGAGTGATGCATATAGATATATCATTTCTGTAAAATGTAATATGCAGAATACTGCCATTGAATATGACCACACATATTGACTTCACTACCTAATGTGAGCTTAGTTAAATTTTTACTTTCCTAATGTCTCCCTCTCTGGAAACTTTAGGGGAAAAAAAAAAAAACAGCGTTACTTACTTTTCAGGAAGTATTATTTAAAATTAGAAGACAATATACATAAAATACTTATGACCACGGTGGTAAAACAAAACAATAAATGTTCAATATTGCCAGGCAGTGGTGGCACACGCCTTTAATCCCAGCACTTGGGAGGCAGAGGCAGGCGGATTTCTGAGTTCGAGGCCAGCCTGGTTTACAGAGTGAGTTCCAGGACAGCCAGGGCTACACAGAGAAACCCTGTCTTGGAAACAAACAAACAAACAAACACACAAAAGAAATCAATATTTGTTATTTCTTTCCTTTAAAAATGTGTATGAATGTTTTGCTTGTATGCTTGTGTACCACGTGCATGTCTAGTGTCAAGAAGGTATCAGATCCTCTGGAAGTATAGTTATAGATAGTTGTGGGTATTGGGAATCAAACCAAGGCCCTCTGAAAGAACAGCCAGTACTCTTAACCATTGAGCCATCTCTCCTGACTGTCTTTCCTTATGTTGAAAACAACCATAACAGAATAACAGAAACACTTAATCCATGTTTACTTAATATTCAGTTCTATAAAGAATATCAGGTCTAATTCTGAGATGATATAAAAATTCTTATTACTGAAGAAAGAAAGGGTATTATCCATGTGTCTAACTTCTATATTGTCCACCCCCATAATGAGACTGAAACCTGCCAGTCTGTCTCTAGAATAAGCTAATAGTTTTAGCATGTACCAGCATATTAGGTATTACTCTATTACTTCATCACTATTTAAAGAGCACAAGTAGCAATGAAATAATAAAAGAGAAATGGAAAAATGCACCATTGAAATTTGAGAAAATTATATCCTAAGTTTGGAGACACTAATCCCCAGATCATATTTACATTTTATGAACTGGAATCATAAACTGATAATTATGATCCTCATCATTTATGAGGGTAGAGAAAGAAAGTCCCTAAATCTAAATATTAAAGAATCTTTAAAAAGACTTTAAACTTAGTGCCTAATAACCTATCACCAAAAAGAAGACAGGTTAAACACATTAAGAAAATCTATAACTTTAAAATGCTGTTTTTAGAATAGTACAAATTCTCATTCACTAAAGCACTACTGCCCTCATCTGCTCAGGGACTGAACTGCCTCAGGCTTCCCCAACAAGCAGAGAAACTCTGTATCAGCTGGAGATGCAGACTCCAGGCAGGTGTGCTAAAGATCAGATCAAGAGTCAAAAACCAGAAAGCAGAGCTCTTAGAAATTCTTCCAGAAATCATTCTACATTTTTCATAGTGACTGCAAAATGTTTTAAAAATAACACAATGCGTAACAAAAAATTAACTCAAAGCAGTCATATTAAATGTGAGTTATGAAAAAACAAACCCTACAAAACTCAAAGAAAAAAATTAAATCTTGCCCTAGACTAAATTATACTTTATTATGATTAAGTACCAAAAGAAAAATTAGACTTATAAAATTAGACCCACAATAAGCTGGCCTCTAGCTCAGTGGCAGAGCACTTGTCTAACTGGTACAGGTCCTGAGATAGGTCCTAGCACAGGGATAAAACAAACAAAAACCCCAAAAGAATTAATTACTTTTATATTTTAAAGGGTACCATCACATGAAACATTTCTCAGAATGAAAGAAAGTATTTTCAAATGTATTTGATAAAAGCCAAATATTTAGGAGGAAGAAAAAGTTACAATATAACAATAAAACATAAAATAACACAATTTTTAAACAGGCAAAAGGGGCTGGAGAGATGGATCAGAAATTAAGTCCATTCACTGCTCTTGCAGAAGACCTGGGTTCGGTTCCCAACACTCACACAGAGGCTTAAAACTATTTGTAACTGCAACTGGGAAGGATCAAGGCCTCTCTGACTTCCATGGGCACCACATGCACATGGCTGCACTTGTTACTAACCTGAGACTAATACAAACCCAAACCACTTCATGCCCACTCACTAGACTGTCTTACAATTTTTACAAAGAACCTTTTTAAGGGCTACGGAGAAATTGGGGTTTTCATGCATTACTATCAGGATGTAAAATGGTACAGTCACTTTAAAGAATAGTTTGCCAGTTGCTTAAAAAGTTAAAATATAAAGTATGTCTTAGCAATTCTGCTCCAGAGGAGTATTATTTGACAACAAAATGAAGTACTTACTAGAACATTCTGCAATATGGGTGAAATATGAATGGTTGCTGAGTCAAAAAAACCAGTTACAAATGAACACATAACTCCACTCACATTAAATTTTTAGAATAAGTAAATTTATAGACAAAAGCAGAATCATTATAGGAAGCTACTGTTTTGAACTGAGTTCCTTTACAGTAGGACCCCAAAAGAAAAGACTATTAAACCAAAATGGAGTCACGCCTGTTAAATCCACATCACCCAGGCTAGAGAGACAAGACCATGGTAAGTTGCCTACTACACAAGCACAGAGAATTTGAGTTTGGATTTCTATCACTCACATAGAAATCAGAGATTGAGGCATGTGCCTATATCACTAAGTGCTGGGGTGGGAGAAGGGGAGACAGGTGGAGCCTCGGGGTTCGCTGGCTCTAGGTGAACTGATGAGTTCCAGGTTAAGTAAGTTGGAGTAATAGAGGAAGACACCCAAAATCTACCATACCTCCCTGCCTTTACACAATGTCACATAATCAATTTGAAACTTTACAGAAGGATAGATGCCCCAAACAGATCAATCTATCCTGAAAAGAGATTTCAACCTACCTCAGCACAGTAAGCAAATCCATTCTGCTTTAACCTTTACAGAAGAGTAACCTGGAGCTGGAGAAATGGTTCAGGGGTTAACAGTACTCTTAACTGCTCTTAGCTGCTCTTCCAGAGGACCCAAGTTAATTTTCCAGCACCCACATCAAGTAACTCCAGCTCTAGGGGATCTATCATCCTCTTTGGGTCTCTATGAAGTACCAATTCTTTTGTCTCCTCTCCTTTCTCCTCTCCTTCCCCTCTCTCCCTCCCTCCCTCCTTCGCCTACACACCTACACACCTACCTACACACACACACACACACACACACACACACACACACACACACACGGAAAAAGAAACTTTAAAAATGTAACTTGATATTAACTTATCAGCTTTTTTCAGTATTGTTGTTTGTTCCAATTTTACAAAACCCACTGTTCGGCTAATGTCAGGTGGGCATGCTCATATAGAAGAGGGGTTAATGAATTGCAAATTAAACCTAAGTGGATCTGTAACTACATTTGGCATACTTCTGTTTTCTGATAAGTGGTTACGTGGAGTTAGGAAAGAGTAAAACTAGAAAATACAGATGGACTGCATAAGGGCATGAGGTTATGGGAGAATGAACAGAAATATACAGCTGCCAGGGTGGGGGCGTGGGAAACCTCTAAAAAGTCCCAGAGATCTGGGATGGAGGCTCCCAGGACTCAATGAAGTGACCTTAGCGGAAATGCCCAACAGTTGGGAAATGGAACTTGAAGAGACTACCTCCAGTAGTCAGACAGGACCCAAAGTGGAGGGATGGGGATACCAATCCACCTACAAAACTTTCCATCCAAAATTGCTCCTGTCTAAAAGAAATGCAGGGACAAAAATGGAGCAGAGATTGAACGAATTTACTCCCAGGAGACTAAGGCAAGCAAATTTCTAAATTCAAGGCTAGCCTGGAATATAACAACAAGTTCCAAATCCAGGCATGGTGGTACACACACCTTTAAATTGGAACAGTCTAGAATAAGGACAATGGAAAAAGGAAGGTTCACTCTTCTTCGCCTGACTGCACTTACTTGCCAGCACATCTATTAGAACTTACTTTTTCAGGACTCCAGCTTATACAGAAGACCAGCTGAAACACTCAGCCTCATGGGACTGAGCAACTACTAGGTTCTTGGACTTTCCATTCACAGGTGCCCATTGTTGGGCTAGTTAGACTGTAGACTCTAAGTTATACCAATAATTTCTCTTAATATAGAGAGACATTCCATAAGTTCTGTGACTCTAGAGAATCCTGACTAATTCAGGCACCATCCAACCTGACCCTAGTTCAGGACTATAGCTACACAAAAACAGTGGCACAGAATAAGCAGAAGCAATCTGAAGTTTTAAGAATGTACAAGGAGATGGTGCAAAAGCCAGCAGAAAGAACTGATAAATGCAGCATTTACAGCATACCTTCAAGCTTGGATAGTGCCAGGAGAATTGCAAATGACTCTAGACTCTTTGTAGTATGTTTTTGTATTTATATAATAATAAAGCAAGCCTGCAACGTATGAGATCTATTACCAGACTAAACAAATGAATCAAAGTGCGGATGCTGTTGAGAGTCGTGAAGTATAAAATGGGGGAAGAGGCAAGGAAAGGAACAATTTTATGAGGACAGACTAGAACTGGACATACCAGAGGATCTATGATTGTAAAAAAAAAAAAAAAAAAAAAGGCAATTTAGTAAAGAATACAGTGAGTAAATTTAAAGTTATAGACAAGGCAGGTTTAAAACCAGCTGTAACTAACTATTACTAGCACTATTAAAGAGAAACATTGCTCTGAATTGGGACAAGAAGAAAGGCGTCCACCCATCAAAGGCTCTGTCGATATAAGTTAGTGTGAAAAGAGTTTAGGGGGTAAACAGCTAAAGGGGGTCTCTGCTTAAGGAACTGTTTCCCCAGATCCATGTGAACGTTGCAAAATTAAGGGGGGTGGGGAGTTATAAAACTTGCACCATGGTGACTTGCAGAGGCCAGACGACAATGTGTGGCAGTTAGAATATCTGCCAAGAGTACACTGCCTGAAGGTATGAAGGGGAAGCCTAAATTGTACATTCCAGAACACTGGAAATGCCAGAGCCATATGTCATCTGATGAGAAAAACTGCAGGCAAGGAGTAGAGCTGGTCCAAAAGAGAAACTGTATGTATACAGGTAGCAGAACTCTAACAATGGAACTACCCAAGCCCTTTGGAGCCGAAACAGATTAAGAGATGATCTGACCAAAGCAAGAAATACCCAGCATGTCTAGCACTTGAGACTTGGTGAATCTGTGTGGGTTTTTCATATATTCTCCCTTTTTGTGTGTGCTGCACACATGTGAGCATGCATGTGAAAGCTGGAGGATAATATGGATGTATCCTCTATTGCTCACTCACTCGTTCTCTTGTTCTCCCCCCCCCCCCCCATCTCCATCTCTCAGAAAAAACAGAGTTTCTTATTGAACCTGAAGCTCAGCTAAGGACCCAGCAAACTTTCAGGATCTGCCTGTCCCCACCCTGCAATGCTGGGTTTTAGGTTCATGAATCTATGCCCAGCTTTTACATGGTTGCTGAGGATTAAAATTCACATCTTTTTGCCTGACTAGCAATCACTCAGAAGACAATTTGACTTTGGACATCTAACAGTGTTCGAAGTGTTAAAGACCAGTGGGACTTTTGAAATTGGACTGAATACATTTGCACAGACGACCAGGAACCTATGTAGTTCAGAAGTGGAAGATTATAGCTTAAAAGTGTTGTGCTTGAATGGCAAGCTGACAAGTAGATTTGTTATTATTAATCTTGTTAGATTTGACAGGATTTAGAATCAACATGGAAACAAACCTCTGGCTACCCCTATGCAAGAGTTCCTAGTTTAGGTTAACTGATAAGGGAAAACCCACCCTAAACATGGGCAGCACCAACCAATAGGTCAAGGGTCCTGGACAAGAAGAAAAGGAGCTGAGCAGTTTTGTTCCTCTCTCCCCATGTTCCTCCTGTCGATGCAATGTGGTTAGAACGTCACATGCCCACCACCATGCCATACTTCCTCACTGTAACAGAGTGTGCTCTCAAACTGTGAACCAAAATGCGCCCATCCTTCCCTAAGTTGCTTCTGTTAGGCATCCTACCACAGCCACAAGAAAGGTAAGTGATACGGACAGTAAGAAACTGTAATTGTTGGGGAAACTAGAAGTCAGAGGCTATAGTCACAGGAAATAAATGGGGGAAGGGAGGTGACGTGGGGTTGAGCATGTCAATGCCTGTGGATTTCTGTGTATTATACTTAACACTAAGAACAAAACAAGAACTAAAGATGTATTTTTAGATCCCTATAAAACAAAACAACACCCTAAAAGCTGCTGAGAAAATACAGGGTTAGAACAGAATAATCTGACTCAGTGAAGATGTGACCTACATCAGCATCACCCACCTACAATGAGCACAGACTACCCTGAATGTACTGCTTTGGAGCACAGAACCCAATTAACAAAACTTTATGACCCCCACTTTACTGGTCATGTTCTTAATTTGTTTTTCAAAGTGTATCTGATTGATAAAATCAACCCCTCAAAAATCCATTACAACACCCAAGTCTTTCACATAACAATATGATAGATCCCTCTTAAAATTACAGCCAAAATCATTTTCTAATCAACATGTATAATTTATCAAAATATATATGAACCTTAGGAAAATGATAACTACCTGGATTTTGTAACTTTATAATGTATGCATATTTTAAAGCATGCTATACAAAATAAACACATTTTGTCAGTTAAAAAATAAGTTAAATTAAAAAAAATAAGTATAAACTAAGAAATTCATTAAGTTTTGTTTGGTGTGGAAAAATTGATCTCTACAGAGTTGTTTTTGAGTTATTTATCTTCTTATTATAACTACACTGAGTTCTACAACCATCTGTGACTCTGGTTCCATAGGGATTAGATGCTCTCTTCTGACTTCTGCAGGCACCAGGCACACACATGGTGCACACACATAGTGCAAGCAAAACACTGATACACTATATACATATACATATATATCTTTAAAAGTCATTTATTTCGTTGGAAAAATACACTCAAAATCTTTTTTTTTTTTTCTTTCGTTTTTTCGAGACAGGGTTTCTCTGTGTAGTCTTGGCTGTCCTGGAACTCACTCTGTAGACCAGGCTGGCCTCGAACTCAGGAATCCGCCTGCCTCTGCCTCCCAAGTGCTGGGATTAAAGTTCTTTTTTTTTTTTTTTTGGTTTTTCGAGACAGAGTTTCTCTGTGTAGCCCTGGCTGTCTTGGAACTCACTCTATAGACCAGGCTGGCCTCGAACTCAGAAATCTGCCTGCCTCTTCAAAACCTTTTAACATTAATTTGGTTTAAAAAAAACCTTTATGCATGCTTTTAAATCTGAAATTACTTCAAAATAAACAGCAAAAAATGTTTAAGAACTATTGACACATAACTTTTTCATTATTTCAAACTGAACAGTTTTAAAAATATATATATAGGCAGGTTTGAGTTGCCTGGTAAGAGTACTGGAAACAAATCTCAGGAGCACTGGGAAAGTACAAAGTCCCAACTTCAGAGCCGTCTCTTCAGTCCTAGTTTTTGTTTTGTTTTTCAACTTGATGCAAGGTCAGATTTCTAAAAGCTTAGTAACATTTATAAAAATATTAAGCTAAAAAATAACAGTAAATTATTTACATGACATTAATGTAGACATGTTTTTAAAGTATCATTCAAAAAGTGTAAAAGTGTGTGTGTGGTGTGTGTGTGTGTACACTACAACTCCAGCAAACTTCAGCTTATCACAGCAAGGCAATACCCAACAACTTCACCTATGTACAAGTGGTCTACAGACACTTTAAATTGTCTTTCATTCTTTTAAAACTGTTGAATATTCTATTCATTACAACCTTTTTCATACTACTAAATAATTATGGTAAAAAAAAAATATCTTGAAAGGTGTTAGACCTTTATATTATTTCCAAACTGTAAAATTCCAATTTTCTGGGCCTTCTAAAGGGCACTCTTATTGTTCTTCTCTTGTTACCCTTCTAGTGTCACTCTCTGTCTAAAGACCTAGCCTCATACCTACTGTTTCTGTTTTATTATACATGATGGCTCCTTTTATGACATAACAGCATATTTGGTCTCTTTTCTTTTTCAATAAGACTCTTGTCAAGACTTTCTGACAAAAGAATCATAACTGTTAGTTACCACAAAATTTAAGAAAATGAATTAGAAAAATCAATATACTTATAATTATCTATTGGCAAAGACTCAAATGTATTAACAACCCTACTACTCAAGTAGGTCTCTGTATCATGAGTTAGGAATGAAAATGAAAAGTTACAAGTAGTCAGCAGGATAATCAACTGTCATGGAGAAATGTAGTCTAAGGGCAGGGTACTACTGGATTTAGAACGCAAAGCAGGTGTTAAGGAGGTAGTTTGAGTACTAGGACAGGCTGGTTTCAAAAGCATGAGGCAGTATGGGCCAAGAAGGCAGATGGAGCTTGTCCTTTAAGATGTCTAGGCAGAAAAGTGGCAGGCTGTGGTCCAAATCTAGGCAATTGCCTGTTTTATGTGAGCTACCAACAATTTTACATTTTTAAGTGTTTAAAAAAAAATCAAAATACCACTTCTTACACATAAAAAACCTAACTGAAAGTGACCAGGTTTCAGGTCAAAGCCAAGCCGGTTCATTTATGCATTGCCTGTGACTGGTTCTGCAGTACACAGCAGAGTTGGGAGACAGGATAGACACTAGGGGAAATCACCATGCCCGGATTTGCTACCTGGCTTTTTGGAGGATATCTTGTCAAACCTTCTCTTAGGAAGGAAGGCCTGTGTAGCCGATGCTCTATGAGTTAAGGACTGAACAGAAGGCAGGGAAAAAGAAGCTGAATAAAAAGACACTCATAGGTCAGACGAAGAAATGGATGCCATCCTGGGAGCAAAAGGGAAGAAGCCACTGAGCTTTAAGTAGGAGAGTGACGACTGAATTGCATTTTAAAGGTCATTCTGTCTGTTAATTTAGGCAAGAAATAAACACAGCTTGGAATGTAGTGGTAAAATACTGAGCCTAGGGAAGACTATTTCCAAATGCAGTGTTCACAGTCTGCTTTAGCCACTTAGTGAGCATTTTTAATAATCATAACTCATAAAACTACTATGCTAGGAATGCTCTCCAATAGGCAAGAATGTCAGCACAGCACTATTCATCTAAAAAATTGGGAATTATTGCAAAAATAATTGCTTCCAAGTGACTTTCCAAATATGATTTATTTTTGCAAACTAGAAATGACTATTTGCATTAAATTTATGTATAAGGTATTTATAGGTAAAAATAATACAACATAAACTAACATTAAAGCAGAATAAATATAAACAGTCCTTAATATATTTCTATCATACTTTCTTAGCCGCATAAAGTAAAGAGAAAAAAAACCATACCTGCTACATTCTAACAATGTAACTTTAAGCCGGCCTTCTGTAAGTACCCATTGTTGAATATGGATAAGTTCTTCATCTTCTTCAAATCCTTGCAAGGCTTGGTATGGAAAAAACGGCTTAAACCTGATAAAAATAAAGATAAGTCTAAATTTCTGAATAATAATCATAGTTTAGAGCAAACTGAGTACCTACTTATTTAACAAAAGACTCAAAACATTTAATAGTGTGTTTGCTCTACAAAACCAAAGCATAGCACAACTGAAAGGTGATGGTGCCTTCTCTGAACACCTTTATTGACAAGCCCAGGACACTTAGAATACAGAAAAGGGAAACCCAGAAGATCCAGGAGGCCCTAAAGTTTGGATGGAGACAGATTCTCTGGACCAGATGAGAAGCATCTCCTACAGTACCTGATCAAAATTTAGAATGCAATGTCAGTGGACACAAAATGACAGTGATTAGTACATAATAATGATAATAACATAAACAGTAGCAAAGATAACTACTGAAGATATTCTTTGTTAGCAATGGGAATTGCTTTATATGAATTTTCTTAATGCTCACACTCCAGATTGGGTACTGCTGTGTACTCCCCCTTCTCCAGATAGTGAAGTTTACAAAGGTTACTAAAGGTCTGATTCAACTTTACACAGCCATGGTCCAACCAGAATTCAAGCTATACTGACTTCATCACTGCCCAAACTATGTAACAGCTCAGCTACCCATGACTTATTGGAGCACTGTGTGATTATTATTAAAATAGCCCTTTTCTTATGGAGATGCCTGTGTTGAGTTATAAATTGTAGGAGTTTATAAAGGGCAAAACTTTAGCTCAATCACAACTGTTACTCCTCCATTAAAGCAAAGGACAAACAATAAGACAGAACCTGGGCTTTGAAGCTCTATGATTCTCAATCTTCATGAGCCATGACATTTGCCTGTGCAGAAAAGTTTATGGTTTAAAACAACAAAACAAGAAATATTTGAGTGTGGTGACACAAATCTGTAATCCCAGCTACTAAAAGGTTAAGGCCTCTAGATCATTTGAACCCAGTAGTTTAAAACCAGCCTAGGTAATATATTGTTGATTCTAAGAAAGATTTAAGGAGACTGAGATTCTCAGTTTCACACACAAAGGCCATCACAGTTCATCTTTCTAATCATACACTCTCTTAATATAGGAAGCCTTTCTGTCTAGGAAGTCACTGCATGTTCCTGAAGGTAGTGTGCACATGACTTCAGACTTTTGGTTCTTTCCTGGCTCCTTAAGCGAGCAGTTCTCATGCTTCTTTTTTCTACTTGGCTTAGATCTCGGATCATAGCAAACTAAACACACTGGCTTCTTTCCTCTTTGTCTGGTAGTCATTTAAAACACTGGCCACTGAAGCCCTTACAGTCTCCAGTATGACTTCATCTCACAACACCTGTGCTTTCCACAAACCAGCCAGGGTGTCTCACATCCAGTACTTCAGTATTGTTGAGCTGATTTATAAAGTCAAACACTAAAAATTAAACATATGGACGATAACAGTAGTATACTATGGTTTATTTTGAAGGATGCTGATACAGGAGGGAAAGCCCTTTTTCACAGTAACTGAATAAAGGAAAATCTCCTAGACAAAGGAGAAGTAGGAACAGACAATGCTCATTGTTTTATCCTGGTTTTAAACTAATATAGAAAGCAGAAAAGTCCCCCAGATTTGCCACAATATTATACTGATTTGCTTCTGAAGCCATTTAACTCAGACATGTTCCAAATTTTTGGAGATTAAAAAAGATCAGAAACTATATATTAATATAATATTGTATCTGAGAGCTCTGAAAATATAAGCCTTATAAAGTTTCCAAAGAATCTATTAACTTACAAATTACAAATATCACTATATTCTCTAGAAACTTCAGCATTAATACTCTAAGTTATTTAGCTAAATCATAGCTGCTCTAACAATCAATTCTTGTTAAAACATGTCACAAGTCTCAAAGGAGCACCAATTACAGTGTATGATATATAGTCTAACCTGAATTTATTAATGTCTACAGTGTTTTGCTAACAATGTTTATACATAAAATACATTAAAACTAAAAAAAAAAAAAGTATGTATCTTATTTAAGATGAATACATTAAACAGGATAAATCTGTCATTCACAAGCCAGTCAAAAGAATCTACATATTTACACCCCTAAACTGTTTAAGACAAGCATTTCCTTATTCACGAGGAAGCCCAACAGCAACAAAGCACGCTGTTTCTACTCTGCCTTTACCTTCCCATCCTCCCATCTCCATCAATCCTACTACCTCCTATCAACTCAAAATCGTTAGTTTTCCCACTCGGGCTTGCAGAAAATTCGCCTCCTTTAGTGAGCTATGTGCACTTCCTCCTACTGTAGAAAACTTAAACACTAACCTTAGGAAGACTAGAATTAAGGAACAGTGTAAGGAGATCATTTACCTGCTCCCCAGTAAACTCTGAAGAAAAATTTTTAAAAGAAAATTAAAACAAAACAAAGTCCCTTAAATGGTTCTATAAAACTTAGTAAGAAAGCCAACTCTGATCAAGATGGCTCCCTTTCTCTCAACGAACTCAGGGAGACAGACCCATCTAGACTGCTGTAGCTCCAGGTGAAGGGCTTTGTATCTAGACAGAAAGACTGAGCAGTGCTTCTCACCAATCTCCAGCTACCTGTTACAGGACTACATTTTAGATAGCACAGTAAAAGATGATGACTGTTCTTTGGCCTAAATGTGATTGCAGATTGAGTGGTCTACAGTAGCACCCTGAGAAGACAGTACTGAGAGGCCCTGATTGCCTGTTCCCTGCCCACAGAGTTATGGTTCCATGGTGAGAACAGCTAAAGCCTATCAGCCTGTCCCTGACACCACAGAGCTCCGTTCCTAGAATTGGAGTTTCACCCAAGAGAAACCTAGCTGTTTCCTTCCTACCACGACTTTCAGAACCTTGGCACAGACACTCTACTGACAGGAAGACAGAGCCGGTCAAAACAACCTCCGAATCTCTTCCTAATAAAGCCAACTTGGTGCACAACAGACTACCGAGACTCACCAAAGACATATGCATTTAAGAAACATACCTTAAGACCTTCAGCTGCCGAGCTTCCACAGGAGAACCAGAATATAAAAAGGCTAGAAGCATCTCTTCTAGGATCAAACAAATATCAACCACTGACCAACGAAACTACTGCTGAAGGAGCCACATTTTAATTGATTAGTTTATAGACAAGGTATACTTCACAGCAGTACCAGAAACAACAGACTCAAACTCAGAAACTTAACACTGAAAAGAGATACATGTTGTACTAGAATAATCTAGATAATCGTAACTAGAAATCAAGCGAGCAGCTTGGCATTCTGGTACACACCTATAAACATAGCACAAATCTTAAGTTGAAGGTTAGTCTTGACTACATGGTAAGATCCTGTTTCAAAGATCTTACGTGAGAGGTGGAGGATGAGAAGCTGGGAGAGGGTAAATCAAAACCAAGCTTGTATAAAAATGTCATTTAAAAAATCCTGTCTCAATCCGTTGTTCCAAATGCCTATCTAAATCCTCTTGTATATTCAACACAATAGTAACATTTTTTGCTAAATGATTAACAAAAGTAGGTGTCTTAACTTCTTGTGTCAAAGCAATTGCAGAAGCAGTGGCGCTAGCAATTAATGTAATTAAAGCTGTTATACCAGCAATAATCAAGCCCACTTCCCTCTTGCTTCTGCTTAAATCCTGACTCACTTCTTCCAGTACTTGCAAGCTTTTTTCAGAAGACCAAGGTTCTGTGATACTCAATGTAATTAAAATGGTATAAAAGCAAAAAGGAGGAGGGGGGATGGGAGAGGTGGTTTCTAGGGAGGGGAAATGGGGAAAGGGGATGGCATCTGAAATGCAAATAAATAAAATATCCAATAAAAAAAAAGTAAAGAAAAGAAATCCTGTCTCAGAAACAAACAAAGCAGTTACAAGCACTGGGGTAGGAAAAACTATTATCCAAGAATTACTATAATGTATTAAACTGAAATTTATTTCTACCCACCAAAAAATTACAAAAATTCAAGCAAACATTTAAATATGATCCACACAGCATAACAATAACAATAACAACAACAACAATAATAATAATAATAGTAATAATAATAATAAACCAAACTGCTCTTATAGTGAACAGACTATAAATGTCACCAACTTAAAGCAGTGATGTAATATATTGGAAAAGGCAGAGCGATGGTAAGAGAGGGTATTAGTTGGGTCATCTATCTTACAAGGTTAAACAGTAGACAGCATTATATCAATATCAAAAATAGTTGTTACATTACTCAGCAACATGGAAGCAACACCATAATTACGCATACAGCTAATGCTTACCTTCCATTATAATTTACTTTCTACAGTAACTCTATGAGATGGATAGGTATATAATTAACACTCATTGTATAGATGAGGAAATTGATACACAATCAGTTAAGTAACTTGCTCAAGGGAAATACACACAGCTAGAAAGTGGTAGAGATCTAGAAGTCTAACTTTAGAACCTATTCCCTGAACCTTAGCAGCTGCTAAAAGAGAAACTGTTACAAATGTCACACCTACACTGTGAGACTTAGGGCAGCCAAGTTAATTTTTATAAAACCTTTCTGTTTATGCTGTGGCTCAATGGTAAAAGTAAGTTGTGGGTTAAATTCTCAGCACCTAATTAAATACTTTTGTTTGATTTTTAATCTTTATGCATTAACTAAAATGAAGAGATAGGACCAAATGCTAGAGTATGTAAAACTGCTGCACAGTTAATTAGAAAATTAGACTTAATTAGAAAATCTCTACTAATTCTAAACAGACATACAGTCTATGATTTAACAATCCTAGCCCAAGTAGTATCTAATAGAAATAAATGTACATCATGAAAAGATGTGTGTAAAACCATTCCTAACAACACTAAGCAATCGCTCATCATTACTCCATTGAGGCTTGCTTGTAGAGTGGAATAGATTACAGAAAATAAAATGAACAAATTACAGCCATATGCATAAACATTTAATCAAAAAAGCTACACCAAAAAAATAAATAAGCACAATAATATGATTCAAATTATAAAGTTAAAAAATAGGACAAAGGGTGTTAAAAAAAAATCAGAAATAAGGAAAATAGTTACTTTTAGACCATGCAGAACTACTAGATGGTATATGACATGTTTCTCTGTGTGTGCACTTACTTGCATGTTCTTCTATGCAGGTACATATATGTGTGGACATGTGGGGACGCCAGAGCATCCTTGGTGTCATCCTCAGTGAGGTTATCCACCTCCTTTCAAAGTATCACCTAATGGCCTTAAAGTTACCAAGTATGCTTCACTGGCTAAACAGCCCCAAGATCCTCCTGTCCTACCTCCCCCAGCACTGAGATCACAAGCACACCATCATCCTCAGCACTGCTATGTGCATTTAGGGGGACTGAATTCAGGCCCTCACTCTGTTTTATAACTGCTCATCTTGTCAATATTCTGAGCTAAACTGTCACAATCACAAACTTTTCCTGTAGTGAGTTAAATCTTCAATTAATGTTTAAGGACAAGAAACAAGTTTGATTTTTAAATGTGTGTTATATTAATATATTATTATATTAAGTATATATTAAAGTATATAATTAAAATTTTATACCTACAGAAGAAGCTAAACCTCTTTCTCATATTGGATGACAACATCTTCTGTAACATTAAAATATGTTTTTGCTTGAAGATGTCTTTTCAAGATTGTTCTGTAAAACATCCTGAATGCCAGCTGGTGACATCTTCATCACATGGCAGCAATAAAACTGTTTGCAAACACTGTGATCCTTGGAGAAGGGTTTGCTACAAACCCAGTATAAAAATATGCTGAGGTCTAAGCTACTCAACTTCAATCAGCTTGTGTGTTCTTTCCTGGATGATAAATTTACTAGAGTGTTCAGCCCAGTAAAAGGCAAACTAACAATTAGTTTTTACAAGGACACAGTCCTTCAATGCAGAGTAAGAATTCTACTTCTAGAAATACATAGGCAAGGTGGATGGAGGACTTGCCAAGGAGGTAAAGTATTATGAAAAGAACACGAAATTTAAAGCAATATAAATAGACAGCACTTTCAACTCCATTATGTAACAAAGCATATGATTTCAGTAAGATTTTTCATCTCCTATTTCTTGTTTAAGTCAGGGAGGTTGTATTCTTTGTGAGATGAAGATTTTTTTTAAAAAAATGCTAGCACTTTCTAAACTGCAAGATATCATAAACATTACCTGTTAAACATAGAATTCTTCAAGTGTTTATGTCGCCTCTGAGGTACCTGTCATCACCCTTTAAAAGTCTGTTCCAAATTTATAAAAAACACATGTTCTGTCTTCTACACCTATATACTGGGATCTCAATGCATGACTGTAAGAAAGCACATTTTAAGAGTAACATTTTCTTACTAAATGATAACCAAAAATACTATGAACACTACCAGTCAACAAACAGGAGAGATGTTTAAACCTTAAACATTATCTGTGATAACCTCCTTGTTTTCTCAGGGAAGCAAAGGCACTGAGAAATAAAGTGGCCTGCCTACACAACTAGCTCATTAGAACTATTAAAACAACAACTAGGCTTGTCCCACTTCTTATCCAGCTAGCATTTATGTGGGAGGCATTGTTCTAGGAGCTTTGTCTATATTATTAACTTATTTAACTCTTTTTTTTTTTTTTTTTTTCAGAGCTGAGGACCGAACCCAGGGCCTTGAGCTTGCTAGGCATGCACTCTACCACTGAGCTAAATCCCCAACCAACTTATTTTAAGAACTCTTAAACACATATGTGACAGCATTTCTTCCTTTTATTTTTAACTGGTTAAAAACATAGCATGTATTGTGTGTAATGCTCAATTCAAACAGTATCATGAAAATAACAAAAACACTTCCAAATATTTATTCTACACAACACTATGTGTGAAAGATGAATGTACAAATATCCTGTAATATCAAGGAGAAAATTAGAAACCAAAGAGAACAGAGAGACAGCCAATAAGAGCAGAGGCACACTCACACCCGAGGCCAGTTACTCCTTTCAAAAGAAAGTGTATTTGAACCTGATGATCTTGCCCACCTTAGGTGGTATTGACAAAAAAATGTTAGGCTAGTGTGATAACAAGAAAGTGTGTACTCTACCATTAATGTACTCTTAGTGTAGTATCTGGGAAGTAGAAGGTAAGACTCAAGAAGGAACAAAAGAGAAGGAGAAAATGTAGACATAACTCAGATATCTTTCACTGAGGTTAGTGATTTCATGTCAGCTTCATTTGAATGAATAATTCTCCACTCATAGCTGGTCCCTACTCCCTGCTGATGCATTCCATATCCATTTTTAATGCCCATAATTTCTATCTTTGTAGAACTCTGAATTCCTTCTCTCAGATTTTCTGATTTCCCCATGACTTTCTGGGTTTTGTTCTTTGGGTTTTTTAAAAACGCAATTTAAAGTAGTACTGTTTACTTGGTCTCAGACTTTGGCTCTAATACTTACTAGGTTTGAGACATTTTAGGCAAGTTACTTCAGCTTTTGAAAGGCCCAGTTTCTTCATTTGAAAAGGCAGCAATAATGTCCATCTTGTATAAGTGTTTTAAGAATTAGATGAGTAGTTTCTGATAAAGCATGTGACACAGGGATATGCTCTAGAAATACTTCATATCAAACTTTGTGTACGTGTATTAAGGCTGGCCTTCTATAGACGTGTCAGAAAGCAAACATCCTCTTCCACCACCATAAAGCATTTCAGAACCTTCTTTGACTCAAATTTTACATTCATGGCTAGTTCTCTTCCCTCAGCTTTAGACTTCAGGGGGTCCTGAGTTCAGTGCCTATAACTGTTTTAAAACTGTACCTTGCATGGTACGTATCAATTAACAATTATAAGAGAACAAATCAACAATAGCCAGTATCCCTCCCCATTTTAGCATTCCTAGCCATTAAATGTTATAACTTCTATAAACCACACTATATTTTCACGTGTATCCTTGATTCTGGCAACTCACAACAATGTATGGAACTTAAGAAACCTCATTTTTTATAGGTGGAAACTAAAGATGAGACACTCAACTATCTTGTTTGCTGTTACACAATAAATGGCAGTTAACACTGAATCAGATCTACTCTCATTCTTGTATGTCTTACACCGTCAACATGGACTAGTAGTTCTAAACAGCAATTGAAAATAATGTCTATATCCAATATTCATCAAAGGTGACTCAGAAAGGAACAAACAAAAATAGTTCCCTTACATATAGTGAAAAGAAACATCAGGTTAAACTAGTGGTTTGCAAACACTTTGTTCTTAGGATCCTCACATGTGTTTTTCAATTACTGAGGACTCCAAAAAGCTGTTGTTTCTAGGGATGGTGTCCATTAACATTCCCCATGAGAAATTAACCTTACATTCCATTAATTGTCAGTAATGACATCGTAATATGTCATGTGACTTCTTGAAAATTCCACTGTAAAGGACTAAATGGGAAAGGCAAATTACATTTTTATACTTTATATTACTATGAGTATAATTTTGACTTGACAGGGGCCCCTTATGAAGATCTAAGAGAACCAGTCAAAGGGTGCCTCAACTACATTTTAAAAAGAGTTAAAGATTATAATCTGTGTGTTAGAGTTTGTGTACAGGTATACACAATTGTAGAGACCAGAGGTCAATGTTAGGTATCGTCTATCAAGCCCCACCTTTTTTTAAAAAATATTTTTGTTTTGTTTTGTTTTCTTTTCTTTTTTTTTCCATTTTATATTAGATATTTTATTTACACTTCAGATGCCATCCCCTTTCCCCATCCCCCCCTTAGAAAACCCCTATCCCATGACCCCTTTTCCTTTTTGTACTTATACATTTTTTAAACAATGTTAATCAAAGGCTTTATAAGTTTGGTAATGCTCAATCAGAGGTGTAACCCACTACCCAACCTAGATATATCAACTATCTTTGACTGGTGGAGATACATGATTTTAATTTTATTTTATTTTATTTTATTTTATTTTATTTTATTTTATGTATATGGGCATTTTGTCTTCAAGTAGGTCTATCAGGCATTATGCCTAATGCCTGCTGAGGCCGGCAAGGGCCTGGATCAAATCCACTGTGGAACTAGACAGTAGAGAGCTGCTATGAGGATGCTGAGAATCAAATCCAGGTCCTCTAGAAAAACAGACAATGTTCTTAACTGCTGAGCCATCTCTCCAGTTCCTCCACCTTATCTTTTTAGACAGTGTCTCTCACTCACTAGATCTGGAACTCACTGATTCAGTAAGGTTAGCTAACCACTGAGCTCTAAGAATCCACCTTTTCACAGTCCTGTCCACACACCCCATGACTAGAATTACAGGTACTTGAATACCATGCTCAGCTTTTACATGGATGTTGGGGATCAACTCAGGTCCTCATGCTTGCACTAGACAGGTACTTAACCCAGTTACATTGTTTCTCACTACTAGATTTAAAAACAAAGCAAAACAAAAAACACTTTTAAAAGGGGACTATTTTGATTTAGTCTTACCATAAATTATTTCTGAACTGTACAGTACCCCTAACAAGGTATTAAATTTTATTGAATAAACTGAACTCTTGTGGAACTAGGGAGAGAAAATAACCTAAGGTAAAATTATCACCTCCCAACTAAGGAAAAGGCAGGGACCATAATATATGACTATGTAAGTTTTGTCTGTGCACATCAGAACAGACAAGGCATACTCCACACAGGAAGGCAGAGATTTGAACAGAGCAAGGAGGAAGAATTTATATTCAAAGGTTATAACTGTCCAGCTTTTTAATTGTTCTTTCTCAAGTAAAAGCAAAATGTTTTCTGAAATATGAAAATACTTAGATATGCTATGCTTAATAAAGTTTATTACAAATTAAGATCATCAATTTTTTTCTTTATTCATCTGCAAATATCTGAACTTTATACTCCTCACCACACCAACATTAGTAAACAAAAGGAAATATTTTACTTCAAATATTTAGCTTAATTCCTCCATGTCAAAAGTTTGCTATTATGACCTGCTTCAAAACCAAAAAGTTGCCAGGTAGTGGTGGAGCATGCCTTTAATTCCAGCACTTGGGAGGCAGAAATAGGCAGAGCTCTGAGTTCAAGGCTAGCCTGATCTACAGAGTTCCAGGACAGCCAGGGATACAGACAAACCCTGTCTCAAAAAAGGAATAAATAAATAATCAATCTTTCCAAATACTGAAGTGCTGAATTTTACAGAAAAGTTGTATCTGTTAGTAACAATAAGAACAAGAGACTTCTGGTGCATTCTAAAAATAATTTTCATACAACTGTATAAAATACCTTATTCTAGCAAATTACAGAGAACTGGAAAGACCTGAATGAGTTACTTATGTTACCAAATGACTAAGGTAAGCCTATAGGTGGCGCGCGCTCTCTCTCTGCCTGTTCGAATCCCACTCTGTCCCATTTGTCTCAGCCCGAGTATCATGGGGATAAAAAAAAAAAAAAAAAAAGACTATATGTAGTCAGCAACTATAATCATCCTATGGCAAATGGGAGAGGGAAATGGTTCAGTGGGTAAAACACTTGCCATGCAAGGGTAAGGACCCAAGTTTGGTTCTCCAGCATTCATGCTGGATGCAGTGGCACCTGTCTATAATCCCATGTTCCTATGGTGAGATGGGAGGCACAACAAAAGAATCCTTGAAGCTAAAAGACTATCTCAAAACAAAGTGGAGGGTGAATAATAGTCTGGATGTTGTTCTCTCTCTCTCTCTCTCTCTCTCTCTCTCTCACACACACACACACACACACACACACATACACACACACACACACACACAGAGAGAGAGAGAGAGAGAGAGAGAGAGAGAGAGAGAGAGGAGGGGGAATAGGGAGGGGAGGGGAGAGGGAAGGAGGGGGAAGAGGAAAAGGAGAGGGAGAGGGAGAAGGAAGAGGGAGGGAGGTGGGGGTAACTTTTAAAAACACATTTGTGAAAAAAACACATTTGTGAAACAGACAAAACATATAACACAAATAGAACATAAAAAATATAACACAAATACTAGACGTGTAATTTGCTAGATACTTATATCTACATGCACAAGTTGTCTAAGAACAGAGCACAAGTTAATTTTCAAGTCAGTCTCTGTCTCTCTCTGTCTCTCTCTGTCTCTCTGTCTCTCTCTCTCTCTCTCTCTCTCTCTCTTTCTCTCTCTCTCTGCTACTACACAGAAAAGAAGCTCATGCATGCTTCTTATGGTTTGCTTGTTTTTTGAGATATAGTCTTGTGTGGCCTAGACTCGATATGTAGCTGAGGATGGCCCCCTCCTCCTCCATCTCCCAAGTGCTAGGATTAGAAACATATAAGACAGAGTTACTACTGCTACAAAAAACTTTCTAGCAAAAACTTGTAGTCACATAAAGTTGTAGAGGTAAATACAGATTTGACCCTAGCAGCAGCATCCTTCCTTAATATCACACCCAAGTCACAATTGCCTGTTTAATGGAAAATATCTTAGCAATGACTCAAGTAAATAAATTAAGTACTGGCAGTGGTTTCAATAAGAATGGATCCCATAGGCTTATACTTTGAATACTTGGTTTCCAGTTAGTAGAACTGTTTGGGAAAGATTAGGAAGTGTGATTTTGCTGGAGTAAATGTGTTCTTGGGTCCTGTGATTGTGTATCTGGTCATGTATCAATATGTGAGTTCTCAGTTACTGCTTCTGTGCCATGTATGCCATGCTGCTTGCCATGATAGTCATGGACTCTAACTCTCTGTTGCTGTAAGCCTTTAGACAAGGTGTCTTATCATAGCAATAGAAAAGTAATGAAGACAGTACTTAATGCAAAAGAATAAAGCCTCCTGGCTTATTTTTACAACAGTAGCCACAGTATTCTTTTAAGTATACAATAACAAGAAGTAATTATGGTGGGGAGAGAGAGATTTCCCAGCTCTGTTACTAAAGCAAATCAGAGCCCAACTATTTCAGTATCCCACTCACCATAGAATCAGCTTCACTCTTCCCACATGAAGAATTTATGGTGCCCAATGTGCTGACTACAGAATAGAGAGAAATGTGTACTAAAACATTCTGCTGATTTCACAAAAACTGACAATTATGCACTAGACTGATGAAAATAAATTTTATTGTTATTCTATATCAGTTCAAGGAAAGAATAATCTACAGCTAATCAATATCGACTGTTCTAGGAATGTAAAATTAAAAACCAAGGCTTTTGGAATGTAGAGAAGGCTCCAAGAACATCCTTATTTGGCTTTTCATTGTGGGGAAAAGAGGAACTAGTACCCAATATAGGGCTAGGATTGACTTCAAAGTCCTTGCAAAGGACTGATATCTGCAGAACAGTGCAGGGAGAGGAGGCACATATCTACAGACTATACAAAAGTATTTGTTTATAAATCATCAGTCAACAATAATCTTTAAACATTAAGAAAAAAAAGCAAGTTAGAACTGAAACAATTGCTCAGTCAGTAAAGTGCTTGTGCAAACATGGGGAAATGAGTTCGATCCCCTAGAACCACATATAGGGGATCATGGCCTGTAATCCTGAGGCTAGGAGGCAGAGACAGGACAACCCCTTAGTGGCTGACTGGCCAGTCAATCTAACTCAATCTGCAAGCCTCAAGTTCAGTAAGAAAGCTGATCTCTAAAAATAAAGTGGAGAGCAACTGAGTCAGAAACCTAACACCAAACTCTGGACTGCACATGCGTAGGCATATGAATGCACATGTGCACGCACATGTAGACGCATACACCCTCCTTAAAAGGTGGGGTAGTAAACACATTCCATATATTCTGTCTAAGAAATCCAAAGAAAGAGAATAGTCAAGAGTGAGGAGTAACTTTTTTTCCGTTTTGTGGCCATCACAGGACTGTGAGCCACCAAAATGTAGTTCAATCCGTTTGTGACTTATGACCAAAGCAAAAACCACAAACAGCATTTCAATGCACCTTCTTACATTCTAGGAGAGATCATGTCTTCCTCTCTTCCAAAGAGCTGAGACAGAAATATAATGTTCAATCTATGACCAATAGAAAGGACGATGAAGTTCAGGTTGTCTGAGGAAATTACAAAGGCCAGGTGTATAGAAAGAATATGTCATATATATGAACAGACACAGCAAGAAAAGTCTGATGGCATAACTGTCCATGTGGGCATCCACCCCAGCAATGTGATCATCACCAGGCTAAAGCTGGGCAAATGACAGAGAGAGAGAGAGAGAGAGAGACACAGAGAGAGAGAGAGAGAGAGAGAGAGAGAGACAGAGACAGAGACAGAGACAGAGAGAGACACAGAGACAGAGACACAGAGAGAGACAGAGAGAGAGAGACAGAGAGAGATCCTGGAGAGGAAAGCCAAGTCTTAATAAGCAGGAAAGAAGAAGGGCAAATACAAGAAAACAACTAAGAAGATGCAGGAGCAGTAGATCTCATTAAAGACTGCATAAGTTAATTTTTTTAAAGGGGTAAAGAGGAAGAGTTGGGTCCACACATACTGTTGGGAGAGACATCTTGTTCCTTGCAAATGCACCTGCGGGTCACACTGTTACTGCACTTGGTTGTTAAGGAGAGGAATGGAAGCAGCAAAAGAAGGCAGGTGTCCGGAGGAAGGTGGAGAAAGAACTGAGAGTCATCTATCCAGTGTACAAAACAACTGCACGTGTTTGATCATTTAGTATACTCCAAAATAACACTGGGAATAGTAGGAATAGATTTTTAACAACTCAAGATTATGTGACTATCTGTAAAAGACTAGTAAAATACTGGAAAAAAATTCAGCATTTACCCAATGAGATTGGTAGAAGAAAGTTATGGTATAATTATTTGGGTTGAGGGTAGAAACTTGGACTTCAGATATCAATATTGAACTATTGCTGCATCAGATACCTCAAACAAGCTAGAGAAATCTCACTAAGAGGGAAGAGAGAGAGAGACAGAGAGAGAGAAAAAAAAACAGAGAGGCAGGGGGAATGGAAAAAAGAGAAGGAAAAGGAGAGGGGGAGAGAGAACAGAAGTATGTTTAGAAACGTCTGAGCCATACACTCTTGGGCACATCATAAGAAGGTGAGCTAGACTACGAAGTGTCTGCTCTGTGCTAGCTTATTAGTATTAGCTGAATTTATGGCAACAAAACTGTCTTCTCTCAGTGTTTACTTTTCAGCCTGATGTCTAAAAACCCTATGTATATTTCAAGGTAACATACCTATGTATGTTTCAAGGTAATTAATTTCATGAAATTAAACAAAAATCTGTTTTTCTATTTTTCTGCAAAAATTATCCACAGTCCCCATCAGCTTTTCCTAAAACAAAACTCAGAAGACCCTTTAAAAAGCTGAGAAGCAGTTTTGTTTTGCTTTGTTTTGTGGCAGGCTAGAATCATGTGAGTTTTTTCTTTGTTTTTTGAGGGTAAAGAACTGAAGAAGGCCAGGCAGTGAATACCTCAGAATTTTCAGGTGCAGATAATTTCATCATCTTCTTTTAAAATTTAAAAACACACAAAATAATTGAAGCTTACAGGCCTAAAAGCTTCTAGCCCACATAGCCCTCTGCACTTGGAGAGATGACTTTATTACTACTGAAGCAGCATGGGAGTTTGGGATTCCTGGATTTTTCCTATTACTTTGTTTATTTACTTAGGGCTCTGAGAAAGTCATGGATCCAAGATGTCTCTCTTCCTTGGGAGAGACACAACAGTGTGTGGGCTGCTTAGAGTGCCTGCCAGACACCTATAGTAAAGCTATTTTACTGTCCAGCTCATCTAATAAACTGCTAGTAATACTTTACATCAATATTAAATGTTGGATCAGGATACTTCTCCAACATGATATGCTTTATTTCAGGAATAAACTGTGTTTCTCTGACATAGCCAATTCACATATACATTACTGATTAAAGCCTAACTTTTTCCTACTTTTACCCTCAGATTTCTAAAGCAGATTTATCAATGCATTTCTATAATAGCATCTTCAGGAAACCCAATGTGCCAGAAGTAAAACTATCATTAAACCCGAGAACATTTAACTCTAGCATTACTTTGCAGTAAATATGTGGAACTGAGTAGTACTGAACCCTATATATAGTGTTTTGCCCTAGACATACTATACTATATATAACAATAAGTAATCACCTGATTGCTTAAGCCGAGATATTGATCTGTTCGTGTTCCTCACAAACTGAAGTCTTAAGTATATCCAAATGCCACCATTATTAATTTAATTATTTGTTTGCCCTAGAAAACAAATTGCATGGCAGAATGAATTTCTTATAACTATTTTTAATCACGGGCACACCCAGCAAAGAACTAGATATATGTAGTTTGCAATCAGCACTTACTGAAAAATAAATGACTTTCTAAAACGACTTCATGATTCATCTCTGAGAAAATGGTCTTGAAATTCCATTTACAAAGAGACATGAAAACATATTTCCTCTGAGCCACAATGTAAGAAAAAAGCACAGCAGATGAAAATCAGCTATTACATTACATCATTACTTCAGGATGGCTAGAATAACACACTAATGTCATTGTTTCTAGAATCTTGAAGTATGAATGTTTATATTTCCTAGTAATTTTAGTAAGTAAAGCTAACCATCACTATAGCCACTAAGAAATTTTAGTCACCACCTTAAAGAGAACATACCATTTTAAGGTTATCTATGTACACAAAAAAAAAAAAAGTATGAAAGAGTTAAATACAATACATTACACCTCCCAAACAGTTTTGTCATTTTGTTTTGTTTTGTTTTTGTGAATTTACTTTGGAAGTTTCTAAGAGAGAATAGATTGCTTAAAATCATCTTTGCCTCAAATAATCAGGGAAAAAATTTAAATGTAACTAACATTAAGAACAAATGCTCTTCTTCATCATCTCATTAGACCAAGAAATAAATTATGCATAAACTACATTATAAAGTAGGAGGCTTTACAGACCAAGCCTAATTTAGTTCTTGGAAATCAATGGTGTGTACATTAATATAATGGAGTTATTGTCCTGTCCCTCGACCTTAGCAGGATAATACAGTGTGGTCTTCTTTGCTTTCAAGTCACTGAGAATATGTAAAAAATCCTACAAATATATTTCAGGATGTTTACAGTAATAAAAAGACAGGACAAAACAATTAGTTACAGCAAAAACTAATGACCAAAGATATTCTGTACCCATAAATACCTACAAATGATTTCTCCACATGTTCCATATTCAATAAACCCAAATACAATGCCAACCAAATAGCTGTTAACTGTTTCCTCTTTTGTAGCCAAGAATTGTTAATTACTGACCGAATCCACTCATGCAAACCATTTTTCAAACTCAAACAAAAGGCAGACCCTGTAATTTTCAACTACTACTCAGTAAGTCAAGTGCAAATATTTTAAGATTTTATTTTTAATTTGTGGCAGAATGACTTTTTAAAATTCAACACTATATAGATTCTGTTATAAGTAAATTTGCTCGATGGCAGTTCTTTCAAAAATATAAAGTTGAAAAAGAGTAAAACAATCACCAGCCACTAAGTCATAAGCACTCCAGGCCTCAAATGCACATGATTCCAAGTCTACCAGGGACCAGCTCGCTGAGGCAGGTGAGTACAACTATGAAGTACAGGATAAGCCTTACACAGTTTTACCCCAAAGCTGCTACTACAGTTTCTTTTGCTTGTTGTTATAAGGAATGCATATATGGAAATAAAAATCAGAAGCCAGAAATTGACTTCAAGTAAAATCTCTCACCTTTTAGTACTGGAAAAACTAATACAGGCCAAATAAACAGTGCCTGCAAACTGCCCAGCCCTGGAGCATGCTAGGACTGCTTTCCCGTGAGCTACAATGCTGGCTACACGACACCACCACCCTAAAACAGCAGAAGTTGCTGAATAACCCTTTTACAGAGTCACCTAAGACCATCAGAAAACACAGACATTTGCATTACAATTCCTTACAGTAGTAAAATTACACTTAAGAATTAGCAATGAAAATAATTTTATGGTTGGGTTTACCACACATGAGGAACTGTATGTATTAAAGGGTCACAGCCTTAGGAAAGTTGAGAACCATTGGTCTAAAAGTGGACACATTAATAAGAATCTCATATATGTGACTCCCAAACCCTAGATATCCCTGCCCTGACACCCCACAACTACACCTCAGACTTTACAGTGAAGAGAGACTCTCCATGTATGAGACATCAGTGATAAAGACTAATTTTGAAGTTTTAAAAATATTTCTACTTTATGTACAATTTTTAAATACACATTTTAATTAAAATTAAAACAATGAGGGGGCTGAATGAAGAAGCTCCTCCTAACTTCAATATAACAGACAACATATCTTTAACACATTATAATTCATTTTTAAAATCCTGTGTTTTATAAACAACTGCTTTAGTTGGTACATTTAAGCATCTATCATGAGTCCTTAGGAAGCTTGACTTCTAGGTCAAAGCCTAAGACCTGGTAAGTTGTAAAAGTCAACTTTATTTTATTACTACGAAGAGGGAAAACAGGAGTTTAGAAATAGGTGACAACAGTGCTCACCAACAAGACAACTGTCACATAATGGTTGAAGCAGTAAAGAGCCCAGAGACTCTGTATAATTTTTCTTTTACTATTTTAGCTCTTACTGAGAAGATTAGATGTTCAAATGGATAAACACAATCTGGAGGATTAAAAAGTGTTGAGCAGAGTAACACCCAAAGGTTTAGCCTTACAAAAAACTTTAAAAGATTCTCTTGAAGTTTCCAGTTTAAGTCAGGAAGTTTTATAGCTACAGTTCATTCAGTTCATTCAGAGTTCTAGGTTAATTTGGAAAGATGTCTAACTTACTGTTATAAAAGCAAAACATTTAAGAACCAGAAAAAGCTGGGGATGAAACTACTGTGGTGCAGCTCAGTATCAGACTGCTTTCCTAGCAAGCTCCAGGTTCCATCCCTAGCACCATGGTTGGTAACATTAACAATTATCAGCATCAAAACTGTGTGCCCCAAAAAAGACAACCTCTCCCATTTCCTAGTTGTTTTGCTTTAGGAACCATTATAATTTTTTGTTTTGCATTACTGATAAACAAGATAAGTAAATGGAGTCATTCTAATGCACTTAAGGGACTTCATTCTAGAGTTGAGGTTAAAGGTTTGGGCTGTGTAAAATGTTATTTTTAATTCTAAAAGCTAAAAAACCTTTTTTGGTGTATTTTTCTTCATCCAATCAGAATAATTTATAAGTTTTTTTACAAACAGGAAAGCAAAATTTTAAGCCAATAAGCATTTACTGGTAGATAATTCCCAGCCCAAAAATAAGAAAGTGAAATTGAAATAAATTCCTTTAGTTACAAAAAATTAAAAAGGCAGCCTCCCTTCACCCAGCAGAGTTTCACCACTTGACTGCTTCTATGACTTAAGCAGGTTGTTTACCTACCATGTGCTTCATTCCTTCAACAATAAAACAGGATTAATACTAGTTACTTTCTCTTTGTGAGAATGATGATGCGTCTGAAGTGTGCTATAAAATCCACTCTCTTATCTGAAGTCAGCCCCACACTATCACTCGTGTAGCACACCTCTGGAGAAGTGGCTTCACAAACAAGACGTGCTAGGACTTCCTCAGCCAGTGTTTCCACGCCCACATTTCTAGTTCCCTTTGCCAACCCAAAAGCAGCTTTCTAGTAATTTCAACCATTCATTAACTCCACCTGAGTCTAAATGTTATTAAGTAGATAATAATCGTCACTCAACTCTGAACTTTATGAAGGGGGAGGCAGTATTTATTCCTGATCACTATTGAGCACTGAGAATAGTTAAGAATATAATAAATGTCCAAAAACCCTACATATTGAGTGATGCAATCTGCATCGGTTTCTGGTTCATCAAGAGTTGTGATTATCAAAATTTGTAACAACTTTGTTTATGACTTTCTTAGCAAGACACTGCTATAAATACATCACTGCTTAAAAACTACAACTCATAATGCAGTCATGTAAAGGCAGGTTTCATAAGCTTTATCTACTTTACAGAACTAGAAATCCTGCATAGTAAACGACCAGTTCACCACTCCGTACAAATCCATGGGAAGATGTGCTCCACACAACAGTTCTCTTGTCACCCAAAAGTTTAGACTGTTGTTTATTCTATTAGCCTAACAAAACATAATTAGTAAAGTCCAAGCTCCACAAATCAAAAATCCATCCCAAATCCGCACTACTTCTGCATTATGTGCCTTAGACTGGGGGAGAGAACAATGTCCAGGGACACTCAATCCCCACTGAAGAGCAGCAGTAATGTAAGGCAATACTAGACTGATAATTTCACATTAAACAACAAAATCCAAAACGTCCGATTTAGCCAACACAAATTTAAAGGACAGAAAGAGACGTTAGACTTGGCCGTTCTACTCCACAAGCCTTCGAGTCCACATGGGAGACCTCTAACCCTCCAAATACTCATTCCCCTTCCACTTCCATGTCAGCAAACAAGAAGACTCATGCATTCATTAATCAAAAGTATATCACATAAAACTAGGCCACCAGATACAGAGGAACTTTAAAAACTCCAAATCACTGTCTTTAGAATATTTCCCCCAAGGTGATTTGGAGTATTGGATTAAGGAAGAGTCACAGGGAGCAGACACCTGAGAAGTAGAGTCTGGGTCTGTCTGTGGTGTGGAACCTACATCCCAAGGGCAGATGACAGTTAACACAAATTCACAGAGAAGACCACCAGGCACGGGACTCAAATCCTCCAAGTCACATCCCTCTACAACAACCCCGGCCTCTGCCCGGAGAGCTGCCAAGGCCACACAGAACACACCCGGGCTGTAGGCACGCCCTTCAGGTCTGCAGTGTGTCCAGGAACAACTAACTTCTCCACCTGGTGCAGGAGATGCTGCAAAGACAGAGACACAGCAGCTGCCCCAGGTTGCAGCAGCCACACACAAGTGTGTCTCAACAGGTCCAGGAGAGACACTGACTGGACAGGGTCGGGTGCGGAGGGGGTGTCAGGCCTCCAGCTCCCTGTACTGTCTTGGCAGCACGGGAAGTGCCCACTACCGGCTATTCTTTACCTAGGGGCCTCCAGTCCAGGTGGAAGCAAAATGCATGCCAGGGTCTTGCTGGGACCCTGGCTACCCCGGGGCAGCCTCGGCTCCCCTAACCCCCTCTCACCTGATCTTGTAACTGGGCAGGGTGTGCTTGCGCTTGATGATCTTCTTGAGCTGGTTGACAATGATGGAGGTGAGCTGGGGCATGGGCCGCCCCTCGAACTGGGAGCGCACCTCGAAGTCAATCAGCGGGTCCTCCACGAAAGAGAAGAACCAGTGGGTGAAGGGCACGCGGGTGAGGACGAAGCGCAGCCTCCCCACCACGCGCGACAGCTTCACGAACAGGTAGGCGGACTTGCCGAACACCAGGTCCACGTCGATGGCCAGGTGGAAGCCGCCGTTGTACTCCACCTCCGCCTCAAAGGCCAGCTCCTCCGGGCAGGTGGCGGGCAGCGCGTCCCCGTCGGGGTCGTCGGGCTCACCGGTGCCGGAGGCCACCACGGGCCGCACCAGCCGGATGGTCTTGATGAAGGGCACCGTGTCGCCCAGGAACACGTCGCGCAGGCTCAGCCCCTCCAGCAGGCGGCCGGCCGTCTTGGTCTGCAGCAGCTCCTCGAACTCCACCTTGATCTTCTTGGTGACCCAGCGGCGGGCGAGCGCGGTGTCCCGCAGCTCCCGGAACAGGAACAGGATGGTGGCGTTGAGGAAGTAGCATGTCTCCAGCGTCGGCGGGGCCGGGCTGTCGGGGGTCGGGGTCGCGCTGGCGCCGGCCTCGGAGGACCCAGCAGCGGGCTCCTCGGCGCCGCCGCCATAGAGGTACTCCCTGAGCGGCAGGCCCGGCACCGGCTTAAGGTAGCGAAAGCCGTCGCCCGCGCGGGCCGCCTCATCCGCCCGCGGCTCGGGCTGTCTGCGGTAGAGCAGCAGGAACTGTGTGAGCAGCGTGAGGAACGAGCCCAGCACGACCGACGCCAGGATCATGAGCAGCAGCCCCATCCCGCCGCCCCCGCCGCCCCTCGGCCTTCTCCCGCGCTCTCCGCGCCGCCCTCCTCCTCACGCCCTCGCCCCCGCCGCCTCCATCTTGAGGACATCGGTCGCGGATGAGCGGCTCCCTGGGCCCGAACCGAGCGTCCGCTGTTCGACGCTGCCTTGCGGCGCCTTAGCCCGCCGCGGCCCCGCGCCTCCTCAGACGCTCCCCCGGGGGCGGCCCGAGCGCCGGACCAGCGGCGGGCGAGGGCGGGAACGGCGCCTCCCCGCAGAGCCTGCGCTCATTGGGCGAGCGGCGCGTGACGTCAGAGCGTGCGCGCCCCCGGCTCCCGGCGCCCGGGCGCGCTTGGACGCGGGTCCTTCCCCGCCTCTCGGCGCGCTTCCAGCGCCGCTCCCCCCACGGCTGCATTCAGCCGGCGGCGGCACGGCGATCGGTGCATCGGTCTTCTCAGGAGCGCGGGAGGTAACGGAGGGAGACCTGGAGAAGTCAAACTGACAGGGCCCGGCGCGGCTGTCCGTTATTCCGCGCCATCCATCGGCCGTGGGTCCTGCCCGTTACCTCTGCGGCGACCGCCCTGCATCCCGCAGTGTGTTGCCGCCTCTCCTGCAGGGCAGCGCTGCAGAGAGCTCGAGCGCAGGAGGTTGGGACACTGCCCAAGCTGGCCAGAGGACGGACTGCATCAGGGACCGCCATGGCTAGCCCGCACCGACCGGCAGACCTGCGTCCGCAGAGAATGGGCCCGGAGAAGGGACCAAGCGGAACCGCGAGAAGGAGACTAACTATCCCACCTTGGGGGATTTCAGTTTAAATGAGAAGTTTATAGGAAGTCTGGGAGCAGTGGGTGGGCTGAAGTGAATTTGCCAGCATATTGGAAGGTGCCATAGCGACTCCATTCAAATTGTCTGTTCACGCCCCCCTCCTCCCTTCTTTTCTCTCTGAAGGCGTTATCGCAGAGTCCATCCATCAGGCCTTTACTTTTAGTGCCCACCCATTTCACAGAATACTAGTGGCATAGTAAATTGCTTAGGGTCACATCGTGGGCCCCTGAGTTCTTGGTTTCTACTTGGCATAATAACATGGAGAACGCTGGAGTTGTTTTGTTTTATTTTAAAAAAAAAAAAAAAAAAAAGCTGTTCAAGGATCAGACTCCAGATGCTCCCTAAAGGGGAGTTGGAGAGACGGGAAAGCGGTAGATTTTGCACAGGGTACAGAGAGAGCCAGAAGCCTTTGTGTTCCCTGGCAACAGTGTTTCCTCTGGTGCTTTCTGCCTACTCAGTTGTTACGTCATAGCTTATATCCCACCTCGCGGACACAACCTTTCCACCTTTCTAGTCCTAGGGAGGTCAGATATCCACTACTAAAACTCTCACGGATTCAGGGTGGCTCTTGAGACATCAGTGCAGGGATCCTTTCTAGTCTTGACAGGGTGATTGGAGCCTTAAGCCAGAGTTCTGACACCAGCTGAGCCAGGTGTAGAACTTTGAAATCAAATTGATCTTATCTTTCTTAGTCATGGCCAGGTCTGAGACCAGAATGGCTTTTGAAACAGGAAGACATCTGTAAGAACAGATGTTTGCTGAGCAACCTGTCTGACATTTTTAGAAGTTTCAAATAACGTCTGTGTTCATGGTCACCCTTAGCTTCTGCTTCTGGGTTGCTTTCATTCAGTGTGTGTGTGTGTGTGTGTGTGTGTGTGTGTTAAGCCCAAGTGAGAGCTGTAACCTCTTTCTCAATTTTCATCAGCATGTTGCACCACTATACCACTGTCCCAAACATTGCATAAGGGGCTGGGCTGGGGAGTTCTTCACATCACTAAAGTATTAAGTCTTACAACAGAGAGGCTAGAGAAATGGCTCTATAGTGTGGTTGCCATTCAAATGTGGAGCTGAAGCTGGGTATAGCAGCACAATCCTGTAATCCCAGCACTAGGGAAGCAGACACAGGAGGTTCCTGGGACTTCTGAGCTCCAGGTTCAGCAAGAGACATTGAAGAACTGAAATGTGTGGTTGAGGAAAACACCTGATGTCAACATCAGGCCCCTACAAACAGGCACGTGTGTATATGATTATACTGCATACACATATGCACAGAATCAAAGCCAAAAACCTCTGTGTTGATCTATCGTGACTCTTAAATCATCCCACACCTAGTACCCTCCTCTTACTAGCAAGGTTGGTGAGCCCCATGGGATGAACCTTCAACCCCACTCCATCTCCACATCTTACTTCCTAGGACCTCTTGGAATCCCGTAGCTTCTCAGACTATTATTCACTCAATTCTCCAGGAGTTGGTGTCCTCAAAGGGCACAGTCTGATCTACAAAGGAATTCAGCAAACCTTGAGGGAAGAGGAGAAAAAAATTCAGGGAGAAAAAGACTAACATGCTAAACACTAGTAAGAACAATATAGATATGATAGTTTGATTCTGAAATGACTACCACAGGCTTATGTTTTGAACACTGGATCCCCAAGTTTATAAACTATTATTTTGAAGGCTTGGAGTTTTCAGGACATCAGCGTGGCTTGGAGAAGTAGGTCATTGGGTCAGGACCCTGGTTTCTGTCTGATCTCTCTGCTTTCCGCCAGCCACTGTAAGAATAAGCCACGATCACCCCTGCTCTAAGGACTGAGTCACTCTACATTCTCAGGCATGCCCTCTCTACCATGATGCATGGCAACTCTCTGAAACAGTAACGAAAATAAATCTTTACTCCTCTGTTAGGTCATAATAGTAATTAACACAACAAAGCACTGATGTGTCAGGCATAATGTTAAATGCTTTTATCATTTTAAAGTATACAGTTTATGAAGGAAAATTTTTGTAGTCAAATGTATTTGATATTTATGCTCACAATAACTTGGGCGTGTTATGCCCTTTATTTTATGAAATAGTGCTCTATTAATAGAAGCTTGGTGCTTTTTAGTGATATTCTTAGACGAATATAAATCCAGCAACCCAAATCTTAATTGCAATGCAGGTTCATAGGAGCTCAGAAGTCTGAGGACCACTGCCCATGACTCTGACAATCCGGGTCTGGATAGATTTGAAGGAGATGAACTACTGATAGGCTGATGTGTTTCCAGTGGCATCACTGAAATTAAGCTCTCCCATGGTGACACAAAATGAGTGGCAGTAGCCAACCCATGTCCAATTTGACTTAAGGCCCACTCCATGAGAAGGAACCTATACTTGACCCTGCTTGGGTAACACAAAACCATAGACTAGGGTAAAAAACAAACACCACTGGTCTTTTTTTTTTTTTTTTTCTAAGTATCAACAAATGACTCCTCTATACTCATAGATCAATGTCTTATTTAGTCACCATCAGAAAAGCTTCCTCTAACAGCATGTGAGGGCAGAGGCAGAAACCCACAACCAGACATTAGAGAGAGTGGGTCTAAATGGGATGTG